>NC_054755.1:6375207-6677623 GCF_018143015.1 Lytechinus variegatus | reverse complement strand
GCATTCGCCATGTACTCGTTTGTGGTATTATCCCTCGTCTGTTCGTGCCGAATTGGAAGCCGAATTTCAACTCGAACGTGCAGGACACCAACCGGCTGCTCGCAAAGTTTCTCGAAAGTTTGCCTAATGTGCATTTTTGGCGCCATCGTTCTTTTGCACTCAATCACGGCAGACTTTTCTCGTCGGATGGGTTCCACTTTAACGATGCTGGTATGTTGAGGTATTACCGTAGCATTCGCGGCGCGTCATGAAGGCTTATAAGATGGATTGAGCTGAAATGACCTTTTTTCAAATATTATTTTCAATGCGATTAGCAATAATTCGACTCGATGCTAACGGCAGAGAGGAAATGTTTGCGGGGTAGCTTGTTGCTGCTCGATCGTATTTTATCAGGCGCTGTGCGCTTAATCCTATCTCATTTCTTGCAACAATTTTTTTTTTAGAAAATCTTATATTTTTATGATGGTATGCTATCCAAGACGGTACTAATAAGCCTACACAATTATAAGCGTGTGCTTTGGTAGCCTGCCGGATTTATGCAAAGCGGATTTTATTCTTGCAGAGTTTCACAATCTCAACGAATCGGAAATTGTAATTCAAATCTATATAAAAAATCGGAAATTCAAATTTCTTGGCTAAAAGGAAATATTAAGATGCAAATTCGTTTTAGTTGACACAAATCCTTTACGCTATAGTGAAAAAATGTATATTCGTATTTAACAGATGGTTCATGAAAAAAAAATATTACTTTGATATGAGAAATTTATTTGTCATTAGTGAAAACCTGATAATGATTTGACAAGCAAAAATGGTAGATTAAGTTTTGAAACAATGAATGTCATAGGCAAATAAACAAACCGAGTGAAAATATGTTTATGATGGAATTGCAACATGACTCAAGTTTTGGGATTTCAAAATTGCCTCAAATTGTGAGTTCTTGGTCAGATAAAACGAACAAAAAAATGATTTATTCATGATTCACTAGTTTCACTAGTCCCCTCCCTTTTGGTATGAATTCATTTCTAAAAGATTGGAATAGAGGAAGATACACATTTGATAGCTTTTTATACGGCTTAAGCCACGATGTTATATTATACGGTGTTGTTTTCGGAATATATATTGTAATTGCCGAGAGAGGGCTCAACTGGATCACCAGTGCAATTATTTTTTCTCGTCAAAGAGATGATCAACAGAAGTTGAAGTAGAAGTCAGATAACTTTCGGTAAAATTGAAATAAAAGAAATGATTATAGTCCCAATGAATGTGTGTTTTAACCTTTACCAAAACTTCATGATTTGTAATAAAATTAGCCCTCGCATAAAATGTTAAAATATCTGTACTTTTAATTCAATTCAATTAAAACGAACATTTATTTTCTTCCCTTTAATTATATTTCTCGTAAATATTATTTCACACATGCGTATTTTTAGACATAACATACTTCAGTATTAAGTTTCTTGAGAGCAAAATGCTTGGGGATAGATTTGAAAAATGATGGAAATTTCATTGAAACAAGAATTAGAAAGATGAATAAATATATCGAAAATAAATGAGAGGTAATAAACAACAAGATGCCTGAATCGTAATTAATGAATTAGTTTGGGGGTATTTCTACGAAGAAAATGCAAGCAATGAACAATTCTTTTTATAATGGTATGCATAGATTACGGGCCTATCTGCAAACTTTTTCATTCAAATTAGTGCAAAAGCATCGTTTGGAATACTTGATTTACATAACATCTGACTATTTCAACTTTCAATAAAAGTCCTACTCGTTTCAACAGAGATGAGTTGATTGTCGTTTCTAATTCAGAAACAACTTCTTGTAAAAATGTGTTTGGTCGTTGAATTCGAATCACGTGCATGCAATACATTCATTCATCTTTATTTAGGAAAGACATTGTTGGTGCCAGCAATGTATCGAATTAAGCTACAGAATAAGATTGATACATTAAAGTTCTAATTTAGCCGAGCAATGTGATTGGCCGAGACTTTTCACCAAATTATGAAAGATTGCCAATTAATTTTGAATAACAAGCCCAGAACTATGGGGGCGAAGATGCGAGAGTTACGTAACATGAGGTCCACCTGCTATTGTCCTATTGTCTTTATGGGTGCAATTAGCTCGTCTTCGCGCCATTATGCCCCGGCGTTAAAGGGTCGCTAATTGGTCGACTTCTATTGTACTGGCAGTGGAGCTTTCTCATTGGTCAAAAGTCATGGCTAATCCCGTCGCAATGCAATTAAGGGGCAATCTCCGCAGCGTATTCAACGATGATGGCATGGATAAATACTGCAATTTCCCTCTCAAAATTCAGTCTACTTCTAGACCTTCTTGAGCTTGCCAACACGCTGTGCCATTTTCGTTTTTGAATTACCCGTACTTGGTTTCTTGAGTTACTCGCTCGCTTCATATTTCGCTCGCACTTGTGGTCGCAGTTTTCGAATTGAATATGTCTACCTCAAGCATGTCATGCAGCTCTCCTGAACTTTGCGATGATCGCGAATCGCCCGTCGTCCTTGTACTCGGTCATAGTTACATCAGCCGTCTTAATCAGTACATCGCTCGCGATCCCAAGAGGGATAATCTCGGTCTAGAGAAATCTTCCGTTCTCACTTTCATGCACGATGTCGGGCACGATCAACCGGGCAGTGTATTTTCTGCGGCAGCGCAGCTTGATCTCGTCTGGAATCTCTCTCCAGATGCCGTGGTGCTCGATCTCGGGTCCAACGACCTGTGTGACGGGCGCGCGACTACCGAATCCACGGTGCTTTCAATCGTCGACCTGGCGCTTCGTATTTCGCGCATACCTGGCATTCGCCATGTACTCGTTTGTGGTATTATCCCTCGTCTGTTCGTGCCGAATTGGAAGCCGAATTTCAACTCGAACGTGCAGGACACCAACCGGCTGCTCGCAAAGTTTCTCGAAAGTTTGCCTAATGTGCATTTTTGGCGCCATCGTTCTTTTGCACTCAATCACGGCAGACTTTTCTCGTCGGATGGGTTCCACTTTAACGATGCTGGTATGTTGAGGTATTACCGTAGCATTCGCGGCGCCGTCATGAAGGCTTATAAGATGGATTGAGCTGAAATGACCTTTTTTTCAAATATTATTTTCAATCGCGATTAGCAATAATTCGACTCGATGCTAACGGCAGAGAGGAAATGTTTGCGGGGTAGCTTGTTGCTGCTCGATCGTATTTTATCAGGCGCTGTGCGCTTAATCCTATCTCATTTCTTGCAACAATTTTTTTTTAGAAAATCTTATATTTTTATGATGGTATGCTATCCAAGACGGTACTAATAAGCCTACACAATTATAAGCGTGTGCTTTGGTAGCCCGCCGGATTTATGCAAAGCGGAATTAATTCTTGCAGAGTTTCATAATCTCAACGAATCGGAAATTGTAATTCAAATCTATATCGAAAATCGGAAATTCAAATTTCTTGGCTAAAAGGAAATATTAAGATGCAAATTCGTTTTAGTTGACACAAATCCTTTACGCTATAGTGAAAAATTGTATATTCGTTTTTAACAGATGGTTCATGAAAAAAATATTACTTTGATATGAGAAATTTATTTGTCATTAGTGAAAACCTGATAATGATTTGACAAGCAAAAAATGGTAGATTAAGTTTTGAAACAATGAATGTCATAGGCAAATAAACAAACCGAGTGAAAATATGTTTATGATGGAATTGCAACATGACTCAAGTTTTGGGATTTCAAAATTGCCTCAAATTGTGAGTTCTTGGTCAGATAAAACGAACAAAAAATGATTCATTCATGATTCACTAGTTTCACTAGTCCCCTCCCTTTTGGTATGAATTCATTTCTAAAAGATTGGAATAGAGGAAGATACACATTTGATAGCTTTTTTATACGGCTTAAGCCACGATGTTATATTATACGGTGTTGTTTTCGGAATATATATTGTAATTGCCGAGAGAGGGCTCAACTGGATCACCAGCGATTATTTTTTCTCGTCAAAGAGATGATCAACAGAAGTTGAAGTAGAAGTCAGATAACTTTCGGTAAAATTGAAATAAAAGAAATGATTATAGTCCCAATGAATGTGTGTTTTAACCTTTACCAAAACTTCATGATTTGTAATAAAATTAGCCCTCGCATAAAATGTTAAAATATCTGTACTTTTAATTCAATTCAATTAAAACGAACATTTATTTTCTTCCGTTTAATTATATTTCTCGTAAATATTATTTCACACATGCGTATTTTTAGACATAACATACTTCAGTATTAAGTTTCTTGAGAGCAAAATGCTTGGGGATAGATTTGAAAAATGATGGAAATTTCATTGAAACAAGAATTAGAAAGATGAATAAATATATCGAAAATAAATGAGAGGTAATAAACAACAAGATGCCTGAATCGTAATTAATGAATTAGTTTGGGGGTATTTCTACGAAGAAAATGCAAGCAATGAACAATTCTTTTTATAATGGTATGCATAGATTACGGGCCTGTCTGCAAACTCTTTCATTCAAATTAGTGCAAAAGCATCGTTTGGAATACTTGATTTACATAACATCTGACTATTTCAACTTTCAATAAAAGTCCTACTCGTTTCAACAGAGATGAGTTGATTGTCGTTTCTAATTCAGAAACAACTTCTTGTAAAAATGTGTTTGGTCGTTGAATTCGAATCACGTGCATGCAATACATTCATTCATCTTTATTTAGGAAAGACATTGTTGGTGCCAGCAATGTATCGAATTAAGCTACAGAATAAGATTGATACATTAAATTCTAATTTAGCCGAGCAATGTGATTGGCCGAGACTTTTCACCAAATTATGAAAGATTGCCAATTAATTTTGAATAACAAGCCCAGAACTATGGGGGCGAAGATGCGAGAGTTACGTAACATGAGGTCCACCTGCTATTGTCCTATTGTCTTTATGGGTGCAATTAGCTCGTCTTCGCGCCATTATGCCCCGGCGTTAAAGGGTCGCTAATTGGTCAACTTCTATTGTACTGGCAGTGGAGCTTTCTCATTGGTCAAAAGTCATGGCTAATCCCGTCGCAATGCAATTAAGGGGCAATCTCCGCAGCGTATTCAACGATGATGGCATGGATAAATACTGCAATTTCCCTCTCAAAATTCAGTCTACTTCTAGACCTTCTTGAGCTTGCCAACACGCTGTGCCATTTTCGTTTTTGAATTACCCGTACTTGGTTTCTTGAGTTACTCGCTCGCTTCATATTTCGCTCGCACTTGTGGTCGCAGTTTTCGAATTGATTATGTCTACCTCAAGCATGTCATGCAGCTCTCCTGAACTTTGCGATGATCGCGAATCGCCCGTCGTCCTTGTACTCGGTCATAGTTACATCAGCCGTCTTAATCAGTACATCGCTCGCGATCCCAAGAGGGATAATCTCGGTCTAGAGAAATCTTCCGTTCTCACTTTCATGCACGATGTCGGGCACGATCAACCGGGCAGTGTATTTTCTGCGGCAGCGCAGCTTGATCTCGTCTGGAATCTCTCTCCAGATGCCGTGGTGCTCGATCTCGGGTCCAACGACCTGTGTGACGGGCGCGCGACTACCGAATCCACGGTGCTTTCAATCGTCGACCTGGCGCTTCGTATTTCGCGCATACCTGGCATTCGCCATGTACTCGTTTGTGGTATTATCCCTCGTCTGTTCGTGCCGAATTGGAAGCCGAATTTCAACTCGAACGTGCAGGACACCAACCGGCTGCTCGCAAAGTTTCTCGAAAGTTTGCCTAATGTGCATTTTTGGCGCCATCGTTCTTTTGCACTCAATCACGGCAGACTTTTCTCGTCGGATGGGTTCCACTTTAACGATGCTGGTATGTTGAGGTATTACCGTAGCATTCGCGGCGCCGTCATGAAGGCTTATAAGATGGATTGAGCTGAAATGACCTTTTTTTCAAATATTATTTTCAATCGCGATTAGCAATAATTCGACTCGATGCTAACGGCAGAGAGGAAATGTTTGCGGGGTAGCTTGTTGCTGCTCGATCGTATTTTATCAGGCGCTGTGCGCTTAATCCTATCTCATTTCTTGCAACAATTTTTTTTTAGAAAATCTTATATTTTTATGATGGTATGCTATCCAAGACGGTACTAATAAGCCTACACAATTATAAGCGTGTGCTTTGGTAGCCTGCCGGATTTATGCAAAGCGGAATTAATTCTTGCAGAGTTTCACAATCTCAACGAATCGGAAATTGTAATTCAAATCTATATCAAAAATCGGAAATTCAAATTTCTTGGCTAAAAGGAAATATTAAGATGCAAATTCGTTTTAGTTGACACAAATCCTTTACGCTATAGTGAAAAAATGTATATTCGTTTTTAACAGATGGTTCATGAAAAAATATTACTTTGATATGAGAAATTTATTTGTCATTAGTGAAAACCTGATAATGATTTGACAAGCAAAAATGGTAGATTAAGTTTTGAAACAATGAATGTCATAGGCAAATAAACAAACCGAGTGAAAATATGTTTATGATGGAATTGCAACATGACTTAAGTTTGGGGATTTCAAAATTGCCTCAAATTGTGAGTTCTTGGTCAGATAAAACGAACAAAAAATGATTCATTCATGATTCACTAGTTTCACTAGTCCCCTCCCTTTTGGTATGAATTCATTTCTAAAAGATTGGAATAGAGGAAGATACACATTTGATAGCTTTTTTATACGGCTTAAGCCACGATGTTATATTATACGGTGTTGTTTTCGGAATATATATTGTAATTGCCGAGAGAGGGCTCAACTGGATCACCAGCGATTATTTTTTCTCGTCAAAGAGATGATCAACAGAAGTTGAAGTAGAAGTCAGATAACTTTCGGTAAAATTGAAATAAAAGAAATGATTATAGTCCCAATGAATGTGTGTTTTAACCTTTACCAAAACTTCATGATTTATAATAAAATTAGCCCTCGCATAAAATGTTAAAATATCTGTACTTTTAATTCAATTCAATTAAAACGAACATTTATTTTCTTCCGTTTAATTATATTTCTCGTAAATATTATTTCACACATGCGTATTTTTAGACATAACATACTTCAGTATTAAGTTTCTTGAGAGCAAAATGCTTGGGGATAGATTTGAAAAATGATGGAAATTTCATTGAAACAAGAATTAGAAAGATGAATAAATATATCGAAAATAAATGAGAGGTAATAAACAACAAGATGCCTGAATCGTAATTAATGAATTAGTTTGGGGGTATTTCTACGAAGAAAATGCAAGCAATGAACAATTCTTTTTATAATGGTATGCATAGATTACGGGCCTATCTGCAAACTTTTTCATTCAAATTAGTGCAAAAGCATCGTTTGGAATACTTGATTTACATAACATCTGACTATTTCAACTTTCAATAAAAGTCCTACTCGTTTCAACAGAGATGAGTTGATTGTCGTTTCTAATTCAGAAACAACTTCTTGTAAAAATGTGTTTGGTCGTTGAATTCGAATCACGTGCATGCAATACATTCATTCATCTTTATTTAGGAAAGACATTGTTGGTGCCAGCAATGTATCGAATTAAGCTACAGAATAAGATTGATACATTAAAGTTCTAATTTAGCCGAGCAATGTGATTGGCCGAGACTTTTCACCAAATTATGAAAGATTGCCAATTAATTTTGAATAACAAGCCCAGAACTATGGGGGCGAAGATGCGAGAGTTACGTAACATGAGGTCCACCTGCTATTGTCCTATTGTCTTTATGGGTGCAATTAGCTCGTCTTCGCGCCATTATGCCCCGGCGTTAAAGGGTCGCTAATTGGTCAACTTCTATTGTACTGGCAGTGGAGCTTTCTCATTGGTCAAAAGTCATGGCTAATCCCGTCGCAATGCAATTAAGGGGCAATCTCCGCAGCGTATTCAACGATGATGGCATGGATAAATACTGCAATTTCCCTCTCAAAATTCAGTCTACTTCTAGACCTTCTTGAGCTTGCCAACACGCTGTGCCATTTTCGTTTTTGAATTACCCGTACTTGGTTTCTTGAGTTACTCGCTCGCTTCATATTTCGCTCGCACTTGTGGTCGCAGTTTTCGAATTGATTATGTCTACCTCAAGCATGTCATGCAGCTCTCCTGAACTTTGCGATGATCGCGAATCGCCCGTCGTCCTTGTACTCGGTCATAGTTACATCAGCCGTCTTAATCAGTACATCGCTCGCGATCCCAAGAGGGATAATCTCGGTCTAGAGAAATCTTCCGTTCTCACTTTCATGCACGATGTCGGGCACGATCAACCGGGCAGTGTATTTTCTGCGGCAGCGCAGCTTGATCTCGTCTGGAATCTCTCTCCAGATGCCGTGGTGCTCGATCTCGGGTCCAACGACCTGTGTGACGGGCGCGCGACAACCGAATCCACGGTGCTTTCAATCGTCGACCTGGCGCTTCGTATTTCGCGCATCCCTGGCATTCGCCATGTACTCGTTTGTGGTATTATCCCTCGTCTGTTCGTGCCGAATTGGAAGCCGAATTTCAACTCGAACGTGCAGGACACCAACCGGCTGCTCGCAAAGTTTCTCGAAAGTTTGCCTAATGTGCATTTTTGGCGCCATCGTTCTTTTGCACTCAATCACGGCAGACTTTTCTCGTCGGATGGGTTCCACTTTAACGATGCTGGTATGTTGAGGTATTACCGTAGCATTCGCGGCGCCGTCATGAAGGCTTATAAGATGGATTGAGCTGAAATGACCTTTTTTTCAAATATTATTTTCAATCGCGATTAGCAATAATTCGACTCGATGCTAACGGCAGAGAGGAAATGTTTGCGGGGTAGCTTGTTGCTGCTCGATCGTATTTTATCAGGCGCTGTGCGCTTAATCCTATCTCATTTCTTGCAACAATTTTTTTTTAGAAAATCTTATATTTTTATGATGGTATGCTATCCAAGACGGTACTAATAAGCCTACACAATTATAAGCGTGTGCTTTGGTAGCCTGCCGGATTTATGCAAAGCGGAATTAATTCTTGCAGAGTTTCACAATCTCAACGAATCGGAAATTGTAATTCAAATCTATATCAAAAATCGGAAATTCAAATTTCTTGGCTAAAAGGAAATATTAAGATGCAAATTCGTTTTAGTTGACACAAATCCTTTACGCTATAGTGAAAAAATGTATATTCGTTTTTAACAGATGGTTCATGAAAAAAATATTACTTTGATATGAGAAATTTATTTGTCATTAGTGAAAACCTGATAATGATTTGACAAGCAAAAATGGTAGATTAAGTTTTGAAACAATGAATGTCATAGGCAAATAAACAAACCGAGTGAAAATATGTTTATGATGGAATTGCAACATGACTCAAGTTTTGGGATTTCAAAATTGCCTCAAATTGTGAGTTCTTGGTCAGATAAAACGAATAAAAAATGATTCATTCATGATTCACTAGTTTCACTAGTCCCCTCCCTTTTGGTATGAATTCATTTCTAAAAGATTGGAATAGAGGAAGATACACATTTGATAGCTTTTTTATACGGCTTAAGCCACGATGTTATATTATACGGTGTTGTTTTCGGAATATATATTGTAATTGCCGAGAGAGGGCTCAACTGGATCACCAGCGATTATTTTTTCTCGTCAAAGAGATGATCAACAGAAGTTGAAGTAGAAGTCAGATAACTTTCGGTAAAATTGAAATAAAAGAAATGATTATAGTCCCAATGAATGTGTGTTTTAACCTTTACCAAAACTTCATGATTTATAATAAAATTAGCCCTCGCATAAAATGTTAAAATATCTGTACTTTTAATTCAATTCAATTAAAACGAACATTTATTTTCTTCCGTTTAATTATATTTCTCGTAAATATTATTTCACACATGCGTATTTTTAGACATAACATACTTCAGTATTAAGTTTCTTGAGAGCAAAATGCTTGGGGATAGATTTGAAAAATGATGGAAATTTCATTGAAACAAGAATTAGAAAGATGAATAAATATATCGAAAATAAATGAGAGGTAATAAACAACAAGATGCCTGAATCGTAATTAATGAATTAGTTTGGGGGTATTTCTACGAAGAAAATGCAAGCAATGAACAATTCTTTTTATAATGGTATGCATAGATTACGGGCCTATCTGCAAACTTTTTCATTCAAATTAGTGCAAAAGCATCGTTTGGAATACTTGATTTACATAACATCTGACTATTTCAACTTTCAATAAAAGTCCTACTCGTTTCAACAGAGATGAGTTGATTGTCGTTTCTAATTCAGAAACAACTTCTTGTAAAAATGTGTTTGGTCGTTGAATTCGAATCACGTGCATGCAATACATTCATTCATCTTTATTTAGGAAAGACATTGTTGGTGCCAGCAATGTATCGAATTAAGCTACAGAATAAGATTGATACATTAAAGTTCTAATTTAGCCGAGCAATGTGATTGGCCGAGACTTTTCACCAAATTATGAAAGATTGCCAATTAATTTTGAATAACAAGCCCAGAACTATGGGGGCGAAGATGCGAGAGTTACGTAACATGAGGTCCACCTGCTATTGTCCTATTGTCTTTATGGGTGCAATTAGCTCGTCTTCGCGCCATTATGCCCCGGCGTTAAAGGGTCGCTAATTGGTCAACTTCTATTGTACTGGCAGTGGAGCTTTCTCATTGGTCAAAAGTCATGGCTAATCCCGTCGCAATGCAATTAAGGGGCAATCTCCGCAGCGTATTCAACGATGATGGCATGGATAAATACTGCAATTTCCCTCTCAAAATTCAGTCTACTTCTAGACCTTCTTGAGCTTGCCAACACGCTGTGCCATTTTCGTTTTTGAATTACCCGTACTTGGTTTCTTGAGTTACTCGCTCGCTTCATATTTCGCTCGCACTTGTGGTCGCAGTTTTCGAATTGATTATGTCTACCTCAAGCATGTCATGCAGCTCTCCTGAACTTTGCGATGATCGCGAATCGCCCGTCGTCCTTGTACTCGGTCATAGTTACATCAGCCGTCTTAATCAGTACATCGCTCGCGATCCCAAGAGGGATAATCTCGGTCTAGAGAAATCTTCCGTTCTCACTTTCATGCACGATGTCGGGCACGATCAACCGGGCAGTGTATTTTCTGCGGCAGCGCAGCTTGATCTCGTCTGGAATCTCTCTCCAGATGCCGTGGTGCTCGATCTCGGGTCCAACGACCTGTGTGACGGGCGCGCGACTACCGAATCCACGGTGCTTTCAATCGTCGACCTGGCGCTTCGTATTTCGCGCATACCTGGCATTCGCCACGTACTCGTTTGTGGTATTATCCCTCGTCTGTTCGTGCCGAATTGGAAGCCGAATTTCAACTCGAACGTGCAGGACACCAACCGGCTGCTCGCAAAGTTTCTCGAAAGTTTGCCTAATGTGCATTTTTGGCGCCATCGTTCTTTTGCACTCAATCACGGCAGACTTTTCTCGTCGGATGGGTTCCACTTTAACGATGCTGGTATGTTGAGGTATTACCGTAGCATTCGCGGCGCCGTCATGAAGGCTTATAAGATGGATTGAGCTGAAATGACCTTTTTTTCAAATATTATTTTCAATCGCGATTAGCAATAATTCGACTCGATGCTAACGGCAGAGAGGAAATGTTTGCGGGGTAGCTTGTTGCTGCTCGATCGTATTTTATCAGGCGCTGTGCGCTTAATCCTATCTCATTTCTTGCAAAATAATTTTTTTTAGAAAATCTTATATTTTTATGATGGTATGCTATCCAAGACGGTACTAATAAGCCTACACAATTATAAGCGTGTGCTTTGGTAGCCTGCCGGATTTATGCAAAGCGGAATTAATTCTTGCAGAGTTTCACAATCTCAACGAATCGGAAATTGTAATTCAAATCTATATCAAAAATCGGAAATTCAAATTTCTTGGCTAAAAGGAAATATTAAGATGCAAATTCGTTTTAGTTGACACAAATCCTTTACGCTATAGTGAAAAAATGTATATTCGTTTTTAACAGATGGTTCATGAAAAAAATATTACTTTGATATGAGAAATTTATTTGTCATTAGTGAAAACCTGATAATGATTTGACAAGCAAAATGGTAGATTAAGTTTTGAAACAATGAATGTCATAGGCAAATAAACAAACCGAGTGAAAATATGTTTATGATGGAATTGCAACATGACTCAAGTTTTGGGATTTCAAAATTGCCTCAAATTGTGAGTTCTTGGTCAGATAAAACGAACAAAAAATGATTCATTCATGATTCACTAGTTTCACTAGTCCCCTCCCTTTTGGTATGAATTCATTTCTAAAAGATTGGAATAGAGGAAGATACACATTTGATAGCTTTTTTATACGGCTTAAGCCACGATGTTATATTATACGGTGTTGTTTTCGGAATATATATTGTAATTGCCGAGAGAGGGCTCAACTGGATCACCAGTGCAATTATTTTTTCTCGTCAAAGAGATGATCAACAGAAGTTGAAGTAGAAGTCAGATAACTTTCGGTAAAATTGAAATAAAAGAAATGATTATAGTCCCAATGAATGTGTGTTTTAACCTTTACCAAAACTTCATGATTTGTAATAAAATTAGCCCTCGCATAAAATGTTAAAATATCTGTACTTTTAATTCAATTCAATTAAAACGAACATTTATTTTCTTCCGTTTAATTATATTTCTCGTAAATATTATTTCACACATGCGTATTTTTAGACATAACATAATTCAGTATTAAGTTTCTTGAGAGCAAAATGCTTGGGGATAGATTTGAAAAATGATGGAAATTTCATTGAAACAAGAATTAGAAAGATGAATAAATATATCGAAAATAAATGAGAGGTAATAAACAACAAGATGCCTGAATCGTAATTAATGAATTAGTTTGGGGGTATTTCTACGAAGAAAATGCAAGCAATGAACAATTCTTTTTATAATGGTATGCATAGATTACGGGCCTATCTGCAAACTTTTTCATTCAAATTAGTGCAAAAGCATCGTTTGGAATACTTGATTTACATAACATCTGACTATTTCAACTTTCAATAAAAGTCCTACTCGTTTCAACAGAGATGAGTTGATTGTCGTCGTTTCTAATTCAGAAACAACTTCTTGTAAAAATGTGTTTGGTCGTTGAATTCGAATCACGTGCATGCAATACATTCATTCATCTTTATTTAGGAAAGACATTGTTGGTGCCAGCAATGTATCGAATTAAGCTACAGAATAAGATTGATACATTAAAGTTCTAATTTAGCCGAGCAATGTGATTGGCCGAGACTTTTCACCAAATTATGAAAGATTGCCAATTAATTTTGAATAACAAGCCCAGAACTATGGGGGCGAAGATGCGAGAGTTACGTAACATGAGGTCCACCTGCTATTGTCCTATTGTCTTTATGGGTGCAATTAGCTCGTCTTCGCGCCATTATGCCCCGGCGTTAAAGGGTCGCTAATTGGTCAACTTCTATTGTACTGGCAGTGGAGCTTTCTCATTGGTCAAAAGTCATGGCTAATCCCGTCGCAATGCAATTAAGGGGCAATCTCCGCAGCGTATTCAACGATGATGGCATGGATAAATACTGCAATTTCCCTCTCAAAATTCAGTCTACTTCTAGACCTTCTTGAGCTTGCCAACACGCTGTGCCATTTTCGTTTTTGAATTACCCGTACTTGGTTTCTTGAGTTACTCGCTCGCTTCATATTTCGCTCGCACTTGTGGTCGCAGTTTTCGAATTGATTATGTCTACCTCAAGCATGTCATGCAGCTCTCCTGAACTTTGCGATGATCGCGAATCGCCCGTCGTCCTTGTACTCGGTCATAGTTACATCAGCCGTCTTAATCAGTACATCGCTCGCGATCCCAAGAGGGATAATCTCGGTCTAGAGAAATCTTCCGTTCTCACTTTCATGCACGATGTCGGGCACGATCAACCGGGCAGTGTATTTTCTGCGGCAGCGCAGCTTGATCTCGTCTGGAATCTCTCTCCAGATGCCGTGGTGCTCGATCTCGGGTCCAACGACCTGTGTGACGGGCGCGCGACTACCGAATCCACGGTGCTTTCAATCGTCGACCTGGCGCTTCGTATTTCGCGCATACCTGGCATTCGCCACGTACTCGTTTGTGGTATTATCCCTCGTCTGTTCGTGCCGAATTGGAAGCCGAATTTCAACTCGAACGTGCAGGACACCAACCGGCTGCTCGCAAAGTTTCTCGAAAGTTTGCCTAATGTGCATTTTTGGCGCCATCGTTCTTTTGCACTCAATCACGGCAGACTTTTCTCGTCGGATGGGTTCCACTTTAACGATGCTGGTATGTTGAGGTATTACCGTAGCATTCGCGGCGCCGTCATGAAGGCTTATAAGATGGATTGAGCTGAAATGACCTTTTTTTCAAATATTATTTTCAATCGCGATTAGCAATAATTCGACTCGATGCTAACGGCAGAGAGGAAATGTTTGCGGGGTAGCTTGTTGCTTATCGATCGTATTTTATCAGGCGCTGTGCGCTTAATCCTATCTCATTTCTTGCAACAATTTTTTTTAGAAAATCTTATATTTTTATGATGGTATGCTATCCAAGACGGTACTAATAAGCCTACACAATTATAAGCGTGTGCTTTGGTAGCCTGCCGGATTTATGCAAAGCGGAATTAATTCTTGCAGAGTTTCACAATCTCAACGAATCGGAAATTGTAATTCAAATCTATATCAAAAATCGGAAATTCAAATTTCTTGGCTAAAAGGAAATATTAAGATGCAAATTCGTTTTAGTTGACACAAATCCTTTACGCTATAGTGAAAAAATGTATATTCGTTTTTAACAGATGGTTCATGAAAAAAATATTACTTTGATATGAGAAATTTATTTGTCATTAGTGAAAACCTGATAATGATTTGACAAGCAAAAATGGTAGATTAAGTTTTGAAACAATGAATGTCATAGGCAAATAAACAAACCGAATGAAAATATGTTGATGATGGAATTGCAACATGACTCAAGTTTTGGGATTTCAAAATTGCCTCAAATTGTGAGTTCTTGGTCAGATAAAACGAATAAAAAATGATTCATTCATGATTCACTAGTTTCACTAGTCCCCTCCCTTTTGGTATGAATTCATTTCTAAAAGATTGGAATAGAGGAAGATACACATTTGATAGCTTTTTTATACGGCTTAAGCCACGATGTTATATTATACGGTGTTGTTTTCGGAATATATATTGTAATTGCCGAGAGAGGGCTCAACTGGATCACCAGCGATTATTTTTTCTCGTCAAAGAGATGATCAACAGAAGTTGAAGAAGAAGTCAGATAACTTTCGGTAAAATTGAAATAAAAGAAATGATTATAGTCCCAATGAATGTGTGTTTTAACCTTTACCAAAACTTCATGATTTATAATAAAATTAGCCCTCGCATAAAATGTTAAAATATCTGTACTTTTAATTCAATTCAATTAAAACGAACATTTATTTTCTTCCGTTTAATTATATTTCTCGTAAATATTATTTCACACATGCGTATTTTTAGACATAACATACTTCAGTATTAAGTTTCTTGAGAGCAAAATGCTTGGGGATAGATTTGAAAAATGATGGAAATTTCATTGAAACAAGAATTAGAAAGATGAATAAATATATCGAAAATAAATGAGAGGTAATAAACAACAAGATGCCTGAATCGTAATTAATGAATTAGTTTGGGGGTATTTCTACGAAGAAAATGCAAGCAATGAACAATTCTTTTTATAATGGTATGCATAGATTACGGGCCTATCTGCAAACTTTTTCATTCAAATTAGTGCAAAAGCATCGTTTGGAATACTTGATTTACATAACATCTGACTATTTCAACTTTCAATAAAAGTCCTACTCGTTTCAACAGAGATGAGTTGATTGTCGTTTCTAATTCAGAAACAACTTCTTGTAAAAATGTGTTTGGTCGTTGAATTCGAATCACGTGCATGCAATACATTCATTCATCTTTATTTAGGAAAGACATTGTTGGTGCCAGGAATGTATCGAATTAAGCTACAGAATAAGATTGATACATTAAAGTTCTAATTTAGCCGAGCAATGTGATTGGCCGAGACTTTTCACCAAATTATGAAAGATTGCCAATTAATTTTGAATAACAAGCCCAGAACTATGGGGGCGAAGATGCGAGAGTTACGTAACATGAGGTCCACCTGCTATTGTCCTATTGTCTTTATGGGTGCAATTAGCTCGTCTTCGCGCCATTATGCCCCGGCGTTAAAGGGTCGCTAATTGGTCAACTTCTATTGTACTGGCAGTGGAGCTTTCTCATTGGTCAAAAGTCATGGCTAATCCCGTCGCAATGCAATTAAGGGGCAATCTCCGCAGCGTATTCAACGATGATGGCATGGATAAATACTGCAATTTCCCTCTCAAAATTCAGTCTACTTCTAGACCTTCTTGAGCTTGCCAACACGCTGTGCCATTTTCGTTTTTGAATTACCCGTACTTGGTTTCTTGAGTTACTCGCTCGCTTCATATTTCGCTCGCACTTGTGGTCGCAGTTTTCGAATTGATTATGTCTACCTCAAGCATGTCATGCAGCTCTCCTGAACTTTGCGATGATCGCGAATCGCCCGTCGTCCTTGTACTCGGTCATAGTTACATCAGCCGTCTTAATCAGTACATCGCTCGCGATCCCAAGAGGGATAATCTCGGTCTAGAGAAATCTTCCGTTCTCACTTTCATGCACGATGTCGGGCACGATCAACCGGGCAGTGTATTTTCTGCGGCAGCGCAGCTTGATCTCGTCTGGAATCTCTCTCCAGATGCCGTGGTGCTCGATCTCGGGTCCAACGACCTGTGTGACGGGCGCGCGACTACCGAATCCACGGTGCTTTCAATCGTCGACCTGGCGCTTCGTATTTCGCGCATACCTGGCATTCGCCACGTACTCGTTTGTGGTATTATCCCTCGTCTGTTCGTGCCGAATTGGAAGCCGAATTTCAACTCGAACGTGCAGGACACCAACCGGCTGCTCGCAAAGTTTCTCGAAAGTTTGCCTAATGTGCATTTTTGGCGCCATCGTTCTTTTGCACTCAATCACGGCAGACTTTTCTCGTCGGATGGGTTCCACTTTAACGATGCTGGTATGTTGAGGTATTACCGTAGCATTCGCGGCGCCGTCATGAAGGCTTATAAGATGGATTGAGCTGAAATGACCTTTTTTTCAAATATTATTTTCAATCGCGATTAGCAATAATTCGACTCGATGCTAACGGCAGAGAGGAAATGTTTGCGGGGTAGCTTGTTGCTGCTCGATCGTATTTTATCAGGCGCTGTGCGCTTAATCCTATCTCATTTCTTGCAAAATAATTTTTTTAGAAAATCTTATATTTTTATGATGGTATGCTATCCAAGACGGTACTAATAAGCCTACACAATTATAAGCGTGTGCTTTGGTAGCCTGCCGGATTTATGCAAAGCGGAATTAATTCTTGCAGAGTTTCACAATCTCAACGAATCGGAAATTGTAATTCAAATCTATATCAAAAATCGGAAATTCAAATTTCTTGGCTAAAAGGAAATATTAAGATGCAAATTCGTTTTAGTTGACACAAATCCTTTACGCTATAGTGAAAAAATGTATATTCGTTTTTAACAGATGGTTCATGAAAAAAATATTACTTTGATATGAGAAATTTATTTGTCATTAGTGAAAACCTGATAATGATTTGACAAGCAAAAATGGTAGATTAAGTTTTGAAACAATGAATGTCATAGGCAAATAAACAAACCGAGTGAAAATATGTTGATGATGGAATTGCAACATGACTCAAGTTTTGGGATTTCAAAATTGCCTCAAATTGTGAGTTCTTGGTCAGATAAAACGAACAAAAAATGATTCATTCATGATTCACTAGTTTCACTAGTCCCCTCCCTTTTGGTATGAATTCATTTCTAAAAGATTGGAATAGAGGAAGATACACATTTGATAGCTTTTTTATACGGCTTAAGCCACGATGTTATATTATACGGTGTTGTTTTCGGAATATATATTGTAATTGCCGAGAGAGGGCTCAACTGGATCACCAGTGCAATTATTTTTTCTCGTCAAAGAGATGATCAACAGAAGTTGAAGTAGAAGTCAGATAACTTTCGGTAAAATTGAAATAAAAGAAATGATTATAGTCCCAATGAATGTGTGTTTTAACCTTTACCAAAACTTCATGATTTGTAATAAAATTAGCCCTCGCATAAAATGTTAAAATATCTGTACTTTTAATTCAATTCAATTAAAACGAACATTTATTTTCTTCCGTTTAATTATATTTCTCGTAAATATTATTTCACACATGCGTATTTTTAGACATAACATACTTCAGTATTAAGTTTCTTGAGAGCAAAATGCTTGGGGATAGATTTGAAAAATGATGGAAATTTCATTGAAACAACAATTAGAAAGATGAATAAATATATCGAAAATAAATGAGAGGTAATAAACAACAAGATGCCTGAATCGTAATTAATGAATTAGTTTGGGGGTATTTCTACGAAGAAAATGCAAGCAATGAACAATTCTTTTTATAATGGTATGCATAGATTACGGGCCTATCTGCAAACTTTTTCATTCAAATTAGTGCAAAAGCATCGTTTGGAATACTTGATTTACATAACATCTGACTATTTCAACTTTCAATAAAAGTCCTACTCGTTTCAACAGAGATGAGTTGATTGTCGTTTCTAATTCAGAAACAACTTCTTGTAAAAATGTGTTTGGTCGTTGAATTCGAATCACGTGCATGCAATACATTCATTCATCTTTATTTAGGAAAGACATTGTTGGTGCCAGCAATGTATCGAATTAAGCTACAGAATAAGATTGATACATTAAAGTTCTAATTTAGCCGAGCAATGTGATTGGCCGAGACTTTTCACCAAATTATGAAAGATTGCCAATTAATTTTGAATAACAAGCCCAGAACTATGGGGGCGAAGATGCGAGAGTTACGTAACATGAGGTCCACCTGCTATTGTCCTATTGTCTTAATGGGTGCAATTAGCTCGTCTTCGCGCCATTATGCCCCGGCGTTAAAGGGTCGCTAATTGGTCGACTTCTATTGTACTGGCAGTGGAGCTTTCTCATTGGTCAAAAGTCATGGCTAATCCCGTCGCAATGCAATTAAGGGGCAATCTCCGCAGCGTATTCAACGATGATGGCATGGATAAATACTGCAATTTCCCTCTCAAAATTCAGTCTACTTCTAGACCTTCTTGAGCTTGCCAACACGCTGTGCCATTTTCGTTTTTGAATTACCCGTACTTGGTTTCTTGAGTTACTCGCTCGCTTCATATTTCGCTCGCACTTGTGGTCGCAGTTTTCGAATTGATTATGTCTACCTCAAGCATGTCATGCAGCTCTCCTGAACTTTGCGATGATCGCGAATCGCCCGTCGTCCTTGTACTCGGTCATAGTTACATCAGCCGTCTTAATCAGTACATCGCTCGCGATCCCAAGAGGGATAATCTCGGTCTAGAGAAATCTTCCGTTCTCACTTTCATGCACGATGTCGGGCACGATCAACCGGGCAGTGTATTTTCTGCGGCAGCGCAGCTTGATCTCGTCTGGAATCTCTCTCCAGATGCCGTGGTGCTCGATCTCGGGTCCAACGACCTGTGTGACGGGCGCGCGACTACCGAATCCACGGTGCTTTCAATCGTCGACCTGGCGCTTCGTATTTCGCGCATACCTGGCATTCGCCATGTACTCGTTTGTGGTATTATCCCTCGTCTGTTCGTGCCGAATTGGAAGCCGAATTTCAACTCGAACGTGCAGGACACCAACCGGCTGCTCGCAAAGTTTCTCGAAAGTTTGCCTAATGTGCATTTTTGGCGCCATCGTTCTTTTGCACTCAATCACGGCAGACTTTTCTCGTCGGATGGGTTCCACTTTAACGATGCTGGTATGTTGAGGTATTACCGTAGCATTCGCGGCGCCGTCATGAAGGCTTATAAGATGGATTGAGCTGAAATGACCTTTTTTCAAATATTATTTTCAATCGCGATTAGCAATAATTCGACTCGATGCTAACGGCAGAGAGGAAATGTTTGCGGGGTAGCTTGTTGCTGCTCGATCGTATTTTATCAGGCGCTGTGCGCTTAATCCTATTTCATTTCTTGCAACAATTTTTTTTAGAAAATCTTATATTTTTATGATGGTATGCTATCCAAGACGGTACTAATAAGCCTACACAATTATAAGCGTGTGCTTTGGTAGCCTGCCGGATTTATGCAAAGCGGAATTAATTCTTGCAGAGTTTCACAATCTCAACGAATCGGAAATTGTAATTCAAATCTATATCAAAAATCGGAAATTCAAATTTCTTGGCTAAAAGGAAATATTAAGATGCAAATTCGTTTTAGTTGACACAAATCCTTTACGCTATAGTGAAAAAATGTATATTCGTTTTTAACAGATGGTTCATGAAAAAAATATTACTTTGATATGAGAAATTTATTTGTCATTAGTGAAAACCTGATAATGATTTGACAAGCAAAAATGGTAGATTAAGTTTTGAAACAATGAATGTCATAGGCAAATAAACAAACCGAGTGAAAATATGTTTATGATGGAATTGCAACATGACTTAAGTTTGGGGATTTCAAAATTGCCTCAAATTGTGAGTTCTTGGTCAGATAAAACGAACAAAAAATGATTCATTCATGATTCACTAGTTTCACTAGTCCCCTCCCTTTTGGTATGAATTCATTTCTAAAAGATTGGAATAGAGGAAGATACACATTTGATAGCTTTTTTATACGGCTTAAGCCACGATGTTATATTATACGGTGTTGTTTTCGGAATATATATTGTAATTGCCGAGAGAGGGCTCAACTGGATCACCAGTGCAATTATTTTTTTCTCGTCAAAGAGATGATCAACAGAAGTTGAAGTAGAAGTCAGATAACTTTCGGTAAAATTGAAATAAAAGAAATGATTATAGTCCCAATGAATGTGTGTTTTAACCTTTACCAAAACTTCATGATTTGTAATAAAATTAGCCCTCGCATAAAATGTTAAAATATCTGTACTTTTAATTCAATTCAATTAAAACGAACATTTATTTTCTTCCGTTTAATTATATTTCTCGTAAATATTATTTCACACATGCGTATTTTTAGACATAACATACTTCAGTATTAAGTTTCTTGAGAGCAAAATGCTTGGGGATAGATTTGAAAAATGATGGAAATTTCATTGAAACAAGAATTAGAAAGATGAATAAATATATCGAAAATAAATGAGAGGTAATAAACAACAAGATGCCTGAATCGTAATTAATGAATTAGTTTGGGGGTATTTCTACGAAGAAAATGCAAGCAATGAACAATTCTTTTTATAATGGTATGCATAGATTACGGGCCTATCTGCAAACTTTTTCATTCAAATTAGTGCAAAAGCATCGTTTGGAATACTTGATTTACATAACATCTGACTATTTCAACTTTCAATAAAAGTCCTACTCGTTTCAACAGAGATGAGTTGATTGTCGTTTCTAATTCAGAAACAACTTCTTGTAAAAATGTGTTTGGTCGTTGAATTCGAATCACGTGCATGCAATACATTCATTCATCTTTATTTAGGAAAGACATTGTTGGTGCCAGCAATGTATCGAATTAAGCTACAGAATAAGATTGATACATTAAAGTTCTAATTTAGCCGAGCAATGTGATTGGCCGAGACTTTTCACCAAATTATGAAAGATTTTTCGATACCAATTATCTTTCGGTAATCAAGAGCCTCCACTCCCCGCCGCCCCCTAGATCCAATTCCAGCTACAAACGCCCCCTACCCTTGCCTTGTCTATAGTAGCTTGGAGAAAGGCTATGCGGCAATACATTATCATACTGACGATGCTGTGCATAGTCGGAGTCAGGGGGGCAGAGGGCCCACCCCCTCCCCCGATTGGCGGAGAAAAAAAGAGAAAAAAAGGTAAAAGAGAGCAGAAAAGGAAAAGGAAACTAAGAGGGGAAGACGAGTGGAAACAAATAAGATCAGGTGAAGAGGTGGAAAAAAAAATCATGTCACTATATAAAATTTTCGCTCGCGCTTCGTACTTGCATTGGCTTATCGATGATACGTTTCTTGTTCAATGGGCTTATATAGAGCTTAGAATATAAAGTTTGAAGTTGATAAACAAAACACATTTCAACTCGAGCATCGAACTTTCATTATTTTGTTTTAGTTACAAACTAAATTGAAAAAAAAGTACTTTGCAACATGTCCGGTTTATGGTATGAACATTTTTAGCTTGTTCTTCGCTCTCGTATTATTTGATTTGTCAAGTACATATCCTCCTCGTGTATTCCTTAAAAGTTCTAAAAATATCTCTTTTCAGGTCAGCTAGCGCTGCGCGCTCGTACTTTGACTGAGTTATGTATACCTTTATACAATTTTATAACAAACGTCTTTAAAAATCTCCTTTTCATGACAGTTTATCAATGAAAAACGGGCTCGTGGTTTGCGCTCGCATGATCAATTGTTATCTACCCATCTTATTCATAATTACAAACTGTCAATTTTTTAGGCCTTGTTATCAACAAAATTTTGGCTCACATTAGGCCTATTAAATTATTAAATAAGATAATTTTTATGAATTCCTAGAATTCCTTTTTTTCAGAATGGAATATCGGCAAGTTTTTTCTCGCGTGGATGAATGAGAGGATAGTCATAATTTTCATAATATGATGACGTATGTTCTTTGAATGTCTCAGTCGCAGGTCAAAATAATAATTACAAATATATCAGCCTGCGCTTCGCGCTGGCATAATTTATTACGTGCAATCCATATCCACTTCACAATTTTCCTACACAACGTCTGTAATTATGGGGATGAAGGTAATAATTTATTACATGCGCCCCGAACATGATGATAAACAACCGTTTATGTGTTTTGATATTCCTTATGATGTAGAATTTGTGTAAATTTAGCTTTTTTATATTGATTGTAGTTTTATGTAAATTAATGTAAAGGGTTATGCAATTCAGCTTTTCAGCCGCTGTAGAAATAACCCATTTTAAATAAATAAATGAATAATAATGCTTAGATTGACTTTTTTTATATCGGAATATCAATTTGCGGGGTAGCTTGTTGCTGCTCGATCGTATTTTATCAGGCGCTGTGCGCTTAATCCTATCTCATTTCTTGCAACACAATTTTTTTTAGAAAATCTTATATTTTTATGATGGTATGCTATCCAAGACGGTACTAATAAGCCTACACAATTATAAGCGTGTGCTTTGGTAGCCTGCCGGATTTATGCAAAGCGGAATTAATTCTTGCAGAGTTTCACAATCTCAACGAATCGGAAATTGTAATTCAAATCTATATCAAAAATCGGAAATTCAAATTTCTTGGCTAAAAGGAAATATTAAGATGCAAATTCGTTTTAGTTGACACAAATCCTTTACGCTATAGTGAAAAAATGTATATTCGTTTTTAACAGATGGTTCATGAAAAAAATATTACTTTGATATGAGAAATTTATTTGTCATTAGTGAAAACCTGATAATGATTTGACAAGCAAAAATGGTAGATTAAGTTTTGAAACAATGAATGTCATAGGCAAATAAACAAACCGAGTGAAAATATGTTTATGATGGAATTGCAACATGACTTAAGTTTGGGGATTTCAAAATTGCCTCAAATTGTGAGTTCTTGGTCAGATAAAACGAACAAAAAATGATTCATTGATATTTGTCCCAAAACCTTTTCATGAGTCCAGTTTCACTAGTCCCCTCCCTTTTGGTATGAATTCATTTCTAAAAGATTGGAATAGAGGAAGATACACATTTGATAGCTTTTTTATACGGCTTAAGCCACGATGTTATATTATACGGTGTTGTTTTCGGAATATATATTGTAATTGCCGAGAGAGGGCTCAACTGGATCACCAGTGCAATTATTTTTTTCTCGTCAAAGAGATGATCAACAGAAGTTGAAGTAGAAGTCAGATAACTTTCGGTAAAATTGAAATAAAAGAAATGATTATAGTCCCAATGAATGTGTGTTTTAACCTTTACCAAAACTTCATGATTTGTAATAAAATTAGCCCTCGCATAAAATGTTAAAATATCTGTACTTTTAATTCAATTCAATTAAAACGAACATTTATTTTCTTCCGTTTAATTATATTTCTCGTAAATATTATTTCACACATGCGTATTTTTAGACATAACATACTTCAGTATTAAGTTTCTTGAGAGCAAAATGCTTGGGGATAGATTTGAAAAATGATGGAAATTTCATTGAAACAAGAATTAGAAAGATGAATAAATATATCGAAAATAAATGAGAGGTAATAAACAACAAGATGCCTGAATCGTAATTAATGAATTAGTTTGGGGGTATTTCTACGAAGAAAATGCAAGCAATGAACAATTCTTTTTATAATGGTATGCATAGACTACGGGCCTCTCTGCAAACTTTTTCATTCAAATTAGTGCATCTCGGTCTAGAGAAATCTTCCGTTCTCACTTTCATGCACGATGTCGGGCACGATCAACCGGGCAGTGTATTTTCTGCGGCAGCGCAGCTTGATCTCGTCTGGAATCTCTCTCCAGATGCCGTGGTGCTCGATCTCGGGTCCAACGACCTGTGTGACGGGCGCGCGACTACCGAATCCACGGTGCTTTCAATCGTCGACCTGGCGCTTCGTATTTCGCGCATACCTGGCATTCGCCATGTACTCGTTTGTGGTATTATCCCTCGTCTGTTCGTGCCGAATTGGAAGCCGAATTTCAACTCGAACGTGCAGGACACCAACCGGCTGCTCGCAAAGTTTCTCGAAAGTTTGCCTAATGTGCATTTTTGGCGCCATCGTTCTTTTGCACTCAATCACGGCAGACTTTCTTGGCTAAAAGGAAGATGCAAATTTGTTCAAGTTGACACAAATCCTTTACGCTATAGTGAAAAAAAATTATATTCGTTTTTAACAGATGGTTCATGAAAAAAATATTACTTTGATATGAGAAATTTATTTGTCATTAGTGAAAACCTGATAATGATTTGACAAGCAAAAATGGTAGATTAAGTTTTGAAACGATGAATGTCAAAGGCAAATAAACAAACAGAGTGAAAATATGTTTATGATGGAATTGCAACATGACTTAAGTTTGGGGATTTCAAAATTGCCTGAAATTGTGAGTTCTTGGTCAGATAAAACGAACAAAAAATGATTCATTGATATTTGTCCCAAAACCTTTTCATGAGTCCAGTTTTAGGAGCCCATTTAAAAACCCAATTTTGATAATTGTGTCTTAAATTGGAGGAGTGTTGGTGCCTCAATTGTGGACTGTGGGAGTTGATTCCATTGATTGACAACCCTTTGGCTAAAGAAGTGTTTCCTTATATCCAGTCTAGATCGTTACTTGGCAAATTTAAGAGAGTGTCCTCTTGTTCTGACACACTCTACTCTCTGGGTTTGATTTTTCCATTTGGGTAATAATTCGATATGTTTGAATGTTTTGTATGTTTCTCTCCTTCTTTCTAACGTAGTCTGGCGAGCCTGTCTTCTTAGGGTAGATCATGGATATCAGGGATCATTTTCGTAGCTCTTGCTTGGACCTTCTCCAGTATTTTTTTGTCCTTTGCTAGGTATGGGTTCCAAGTCTGCATTGCATAGTCCAAGTGTGGTCGTACCAGCGATCTGTACAGTTTCAGGATCACTTGTATGTTTTTATATGTAAAGTTGCGCTTGATCATCCCTATAGATAGTACCATATTGCCTCTCTTGGTCATTGCTGCACATTGGACATGTTGGAAAGCAAATAAAACAATAAAGTACAACTCACCAAGAAAAAAATCTGAAGATTTCATCAAGATCTGATAACAAAGTTAATGAATTTTAAAGTTAAGCAATATTATGTGAACACATTTATATGCACATCGTCATGAATATTTATTAGGTGTACAGATGATGTCGTGTCTACATCTAATTTTTCTTATGTTCTTACATAGCTTTGTTATTCAAAGTTATGCCTGATTTTGATTACACTTTCAGCGCTATGCTTGCCTGTTTTTTCCGGGATGAACCTTACCTTTATGTACACTACAATATCGATCAGAGTATCAATTTAGATTTAGATTTATTTCATTTCTTTTCTTACCATTTTTCACATACAAGTCGAAAATACATAAATACAATTACAAAAATGAACAAAAGTAACGACCTTAAATTTGCAAAGATTGGGCAATTATACAAACAAAATACGATACTAATATCATCATTTTATAAAACTTAACATTCTTAAAACCATGGGTATTCGTGTGTATGTTAAAAGAAGAAAGGGAAAAATGAAAAGAGAGACCCGCTTAAAAGCTTGGCTTGTTGGACGCTGATATCTCAAATACGTAAATAATGTAAAAAACGTAATATAATGTGAACTTGGAAAATGATCATTCGAATCAAGGGAACGTAAATACATGTAGTAGGAAAATCGCTGAACATATGGAAAATAAATGCATGGTCATGGATGCTAAAACAAAAAACAAAACAAAAAACAAACAAACAAACAAAACAAAGCAAACAAAAAAATCCCAGAAAAATGGACAGGTGACAAGGAGAAAGAATAAGATACAAAAAAAAAGATAAGGAAAGAGCAAAAAAATTCGAACTGGACATTTGCGCTTGTATATGTTTATTGCATTTGTAGGCCTATATTTTATTTTCTTTGTTAATGTATTTATAACTTGATCCTTTGAAGTGCCGGACAAATAAATAAATAAATGAATAAATAAATAGATGAATAAATTAATAAATCAATCAATCAATCAATAATAAATTAGATTAATAAATAAATAGATAAATGAATAAATAAATGAATAATAAATAGATAAATAAATAAATGAATAAGTGAAAAGTGAATACATGAATAAATATTTTTTTTCGATACCAATTATCTTTCGGTAATCAAGAGCCTCCAGTCCCCGCCGCCCCCTAGATCCAATTCCAGCTACAAACGCCCCCTACCCTTGCCTTGTCTATAGTAGCCAGGAGAAAGGCTATGCGGCAATACATTATCATACTGACGATGCTGTGCATAGTCGGATCCAGGGGGGCCGAGGGCCCACCCCCCTCCCCGATTGGCGGAGAAAAAAAGAGAAAAAAAGGTAAAAGAGAGCAGAAAAGGAAAAGGAAACTAAGAGGGGAAGACGAGTGGAAACAAATAAGATCAGGTGAAGAGTTGGAAAAAAAATCATGTCACTATATAAAATTTTCGCTCGCGCTTCGTACTTGCATTGGCTGATCGATGATACATTCTTGTTCAATAGGCTTATATAGAGCTTAGAATATAAAGTTTGAAGTTGATAAGCAAAAAACATTTCAACTCGGGCATCGAACTTTCATTATTTTGTTTTAGTTACAAACTATATTGAAAAAAAATACTTTGCAACATGTCCGGTTTATGGTATGAAAATTAACGTTTTTAGCTTGTTCTTCGCTCTCGTATTATTTGATTTGTCAAGTACATATCCTCCTCGTGTATTCCTTAAAAGTTCTAAAAATATCTCTTTTCAGGTCAGCTAGCGCTGCGCGCTCGTACTTTGACTGAGTTATGTATACCTTTATACAATTTTATAACAAACGTCTTTAAAAATCTCCTTTTCATGACAGTTTATCAATGAAAAACGGGCTCGTGGTTTGCGCTCGCATGATCAATTGTTATATACACATCCTATTCATAATTACAAAATGTCAATTTTTTTAGGCATTGATATCAACAAAATTTTGGCTCACATTAGGCCTATTAAATTATTAAATAAGATAATTTTTATGAATTCCTAGAATTCCGTTTTTCAGAATGGAATATCGGCAAGTTTTTTCTCGCGCTTCGAAGGATGAATGGGAGGATAGTCATAATTTTCATAATATGATGACGTATGTTCTTTGAATGTCTCAGTCGCAGGTCAAAATAATAATTACAAATATATCAGCCTGCGCTTCGCGCTGGCATAATTTATTACGTGCAATCCATATCCACTTCACAATTTTCCTACACAACGTCTGTAATTATGGGGATGAAGGTCATAATTTATTACATATGCCCCGAACATGATAAACAACCGTTTATGTGTTTTGATATTTCTTATGATGTAGAATTTGTGTAAATTTAGCTTTTTTATATTGATTGTAGTTTTATGTAAATTAATGTAAAGGGTTATGCAATTCAGCTTTTCAGCCGCTGTAGAAATAACCCATTTTAAATAAATAAATGAATAATAATGCTTAGATTGACTTTTTTATATCGGAATATCAAATATTTTCAGCTCGCGCTTCGCGTTCGCATTATTGATTTCACTGGTTAAAAAATGTATTTAGAATGGCCAGATTCTTGGTCTAAATCTAGAACACGCTCACATAATTATGTTTTTTTGAGATACACAACTTGTCCATCATTTAAAACGTGCTCAAATTATCCAGTTTCAGATTTCTGCTCTCGCTTCTTGCTCCATTATAAAAGAAAGATACCCAATTGCCAAGTTTTCAGGATTTGCAAAGCATGAATAGTGTCCCTTTTCAGTGGAAATCTCTTTTTTTTTGCTTGCGTTTTGCGCTCGCAACAATCGTTTAATTATATACCTATCCTGTTCATGATTAAAAAAAACTGCTTAGAAATCGTTTTTTAGGCGGAAACGTAAAAAATTCAGCTCGCGCTTCTCGCTCGTCTTTGTTAAAATATGTATTGTCTTCATAGCTAATTGCAAACGGTCCTGAACAGGTACCTTTTCGACCAGGCTAGAATACATTGAAACCTTCTGCTCTGCTGTTTTAAAAGAATGAATTTATATAGTGATTGATAGGATTACTCCTTCAAAGAAACAAACCTAAATCAATATTGGGTAAAACATGGGAGAAAAAATAAAATATGTGTTGAAAATGAGAAGGGAAAATTGAACTAGACTTTTGTCATTGAGACCCTCGATGTTGCTCTAAGTGTCAACGGGGTCTGTTCTCGTAGACTATAGCCTAATGAGTCGGTGAGGCGTGGTTTGCATATTGGCCACCCGGTACAACACTACGGCCATACCCCTCATTGCGTGATGTCACTCATAGCGACCGAAAACGCTGTGTTGCCAAGTCTCTTGGACACACAATAACAACCGGTGATTTGCATGCAAAGTGAATGGAGTGTGTATAACACATGCGAAATCGAAAAATAGTGAAGAAAAGAAAAGTCAGTCACACAACTGCAGTGGAACAAGGCGAAAGGAGAGAATAACACAGCGCTGGACAAGTTTTAATAACGAATTTAAGAGACATTAAGTCATAAAATGTCGTTACCATTTTTACCAGGAAATTCCTTTAACCCCAGGGTAAGTTTTCATAGAGGAAATCGAAGTGCAGACTGAATTTTGTGTCAGTGCAGCAGCTCCAGAGTCAGAGAGAGACGAGTCCAGGGGCAGTGGGGCAGCTGTGGCCCAGTTTGAGAATGAGATGAGTGCCGCGCCGATGGTTATATGGCGATGTTGAATGTGTTTTGAATTTGATTAATCATGCCCGGCTTCATGGAGATTGAATTTTGGCGAACTGAAATGAAACTGAAACTGGGAATATTCCATATGGGACTGGGCACACTCACAGCTAAACTGAGTTTAATAAATCTTACATGGGAAAAAATCTAGTGCCCAGTAATGCAGTAATGAGTAAGGAAAAAAGTTATTTGACCGGCAAGACTCCCCCCAATCACGGTCCACTCTAGACAGCTGGCAGTGGCAGCCGTCTGTTGCGAGGAGTTTTTTTAACATTTTTTTTTATTTCTCATCGTACACAGACGGCCACCATTAGGGGACTTGCAATGCAAAATCTCCCCGTCGGGGCTCTTCAATTTTTGTCTTTAATGAATAAAAAAATTGACAATTATTGCGACCAAAATGCAAATTAATATTCCCTCTTGGCATTAATTGCCAAAAAACGGAGAAAAATCAAGTTAAAAGGAACATAAACAGTGACTTTACCTCGGCTGTTGCGCAAATTCACTTCCCCGTTTTATCCAATCTTAAGTACATAAACATATGGCCATTGAGTCCCCTGTACAGATCGCGCTAGAACTTCGGCCTCTGTATTTGGTGAGTGAAGCCAACGGAGTTCAGCAAAACAACCAACATAACGGAGACCGAAGCTTTTGGTCTAGGTCCACTCCAGGCTCCACTAAAAAGTAAACTAAAATAAAAAAAAAATACAGAGAAGCCAGAAGGTTTATCAAGAAAAAGTTCAAGAATTATCTGACATAAGAGATTTAGAAAGGAAAAGTTGGATACAAATTACCTCAAGCCACTCATTCAATGAACAAGGTTATGATATAACCTTGTTCTCAGTTACATCCCCATGTGTGGCAATAATAATGTGTACACAAAAATATGCCCAAAATTTAAGTTTTTGAGTGCTCTGGTGAATACAAAAAATATTCCCAAGTTACTAATGGAAAATAAATTGCAACTGTATGGAAATTAGTAATTTTGGTTACAAAAGTGCTATTTTAATGATTTTTCAAAGTGTGTGTTATGTACAGCATAACACACACGAGTAACAAACAAGTGCCTCAAGCAATGTTCGTACTAGACTGCCTGGCAGCCGTCTGTTTCGAGGATTTTTTATTAACATTTAAAAAATTTTAAAATTTCTCATACACAGACGGCTCGCTACCGTGCAGCCACCATTAGGAGGTTAACAATGCAAAATCCCCCCCCCCGACGGGGCTCGTCAATTTTTTTCATTATTTCATAAGAATATATTAAAAGTTCTGTACCAAATTAAAGATTATTATTCCGATTTGGCCTTAAATGCACCAAAAAAGGGGGAAAAATTAACTTTAAAGGGGTAAAAATAGTGACTTACTTCGACTGTCGTGCAACTTCCACTTCCCTGGTTTATCCGAACTTCATACTTAAACAAATATGGCCATTGAGTCCCTGTACAGATTGAGTTAGAACTTTGGGCTCTGTATAGTGGAGCCAACGGAGTTCAGTGGAACAACCACTATCACAGAGACCAAAGCCTTTGGTCTATGTTCGTGCAGGCTCCACTCTTCACTACAGCTACAGTACATTCCACCCACCCGAATATCAAGATAAAAAAATTCGCTCTGAATCTGATACTCCCGAGTGGCAAAGGTGGGGAAGAAATTGCATATTTTTTGTAAAAAATCCTACACTGAAACTCGCTTAAAAAGAATTAGAAGCTTAATTTCTTATTTTCTCATCCTAATTTAACTCCAATTAGTCCAATCATCCTCTAATTTAACATCCTCAAAATTTGTGATTTAGAGCCAACACTGAGTTCCTCACACGTATAAATAATTTGCTGCCGATTTCAAAACATTGCATGCGCGAGGGTGTAGCTTGGAACATCTATGCATTTCAGGTGTAAATTTTGTTGTCGTTGAGTAACTTCTTTTATTAGAATAGCACAGATATTCGTGCATACAGACAAGGGTTTTGCTCAAACTTGTGGCACCTTACCATTAATAGATCTACCTCAAAACGGGGCCAAATAAAAAAAAATAATAGACATAATGCACCCACCTCAATTTTATCGATGTTTTTTCACAGGAAACCTATCATCAAAAAGTAGTATTCAGTATTCAGGAGCTTGACCCTGAAAAAAAAATAGTGCGGCATCCATTCTCTCCCATTCAAAATTGCACACAAAATGGTAAACTGGTACTTGAACAAATTCTAAGTTAGAATGGAAGTTAATGATCAGAAGATTTGCCCACGGCAGCTCACCAGTTTGCATGTTTTTGGTTGCTAACTTCAGTCCAAGAGGGTGGTGCATGGTTTCCATTTTTTTAGTATTTTGGGTGGGTGTTTTGAGGTACATTTCCGGTACTCTGCGTCTCAAAAATCAATTTGTGTGTGACTCTGCTGGCGTTGAGCCTACCTGGGTTAACATTAGGTTAGCTGAAATCTGTCTGTTTGGAGGAGTTTCTAAACAAGACGTACATGTAATTAACACAGACAATTTTTAAATACTAAGAGTAGATACTAGGAGTAGGTCTACAGGGACGGATTTGATTTTAGTCATTTTAGAACAATATCACTGAAGTTCAATCATTAAACATTTATGGGGACAATCTCACACACGTTGTGAATGAGTCAACAATTGACATTCTCTAAAAATATGGTATAGAATCTAGATATAAATCTTGAGACTAAAATACCAACCAAAGTGTCCAATCATGGTATTTACTTTTGTATCTCTTTTTCCCCTCCCATTTTTTTGTCAGTTGGGGAAAGATAAATTCCACAAGTCGCAGCACTTCGACTACAGCAATGAAGTACCCATGATGGTCGGAGAACACAAGCCGGGCATCGGAGGTGACAAACGACTTGGACAGAAGCTCAAGCCTGAGACAAGCAGCATACCCCAGGGCCAAGGCAACTCATCTCCATCCTGGGTGGCCTTTGACAAGCAGGTCCTGCACTTTGACGCCTTCTTCCAGGAGGCTGTCCACGAGATGAGGCAACAGTACCGCATCAGGAAGTGCAAGATCTATTTCTATCTTGAGGACGATTCCATTCAGGTCATCGAACCTCTGGTTGAAAACAGCGGTATCCCACAAGGTATGTGATTAACAATAATAATAAAGGTGCTTATAATGTAGGCCTAATACTGATATTTCTGTGTGTAGAAATCCCAGTACTTGGTACTTGGTATGATGTTCCTCCGAAATACTCCAAGGAGTTTTAACGGGAGTTGTACACATCTACCAGTTAATGACTGGAATCAACAATAAAAATGTAATCAATTAATCTCTTATTCTTAGAAATCAAATCGATAATGAAATATCCAGATATACAGAGAGAAATATTGCGAATAACTATTTCTCCATTTAGGCCATCAAGAGCTTACATGTACATACAAAGTGGCAATATTTAATCATAAAGAAGGATAGAGTTACATCAAGCAAGTAATTTGACATTATTAATGCTTCAAACAAATTGAATACTGATTAATTTTGATGTAATTTTACACCATACTAGACAGGATGCACTCCAGAGATAAATTTATGGTGTAGAAATGTCTAAAGATTGTTTAATTGAATGCCCGTATTTGGAAATTGGATGTGATGTCACAATGATTGCTAAGAAGTCAATAGCACATGCTCAGTTCATTGCATATGTGTCTGTCCCACATTTTTTTTCCAGGAACCTTAATCAGACGGCATCGCATCCCCCTCCCACCTCCAAATGACGACCAGTTCTACACAGTCCAACATTTCAATGTCGATCAGGAAATAACACTTTACGGGCGAACATTCAAGATCACAGGATGCGATCAGTTCACTTACAACTTCCTCAAGAAACTTGGAGTTCGCATCAAGGCTCCCGTGGAAACACCAGCTGATCCTTATACCAACTTCAGGAAAGGCGTAAGTGTAGAGGAATTCTTAAAGGTCAAGTCCACCCCAGAAAAATGTTGATTTGAATAAATAGAGAAAAATCAAATTAGCATAATGCTGAAAATTTCATCAAAATCAGATGTAAAATAAGAAAGTTGTGACATTTTAGAATTTTTCTCATTTTTCACAAATCAGTGATATGCACAACTTAGTGACATGCAATTGAGACATTCAAGGATGTCCCTGAATCATTATTTCTTTTGTTTTTTATTGTTTAAATTATACACCATTTCATTTTTCCAGATGTGACAATGAGTACCAACTTTACTGAACCATATAGTATTAATTCTGCATGTTCAGGAAGGAATTAATTGTTGTTTCACTTGACAATGAGAGAAAAACTATTTCATATAATAAAATACAAAAGATATAGTGAGTGGATGACATCATCAGCTTCCTAATTCGAATACCGACCAGGATGTGCATATAACTGTTTGTGAAATTAAACTGTAAAATCATCAAGAGGTTGCTATATGCTCTAATTAGCTTCATGAAATTGTGATTATCTTAAAGTATGTATAACACCATATACATCAACTTGTGTATGAAATTTTGTCAATTTTTTCCAAGTACATGTAGCAGATGAGAATTCCCATAATTTCACATCCTAATGGAGGGATTTAATGACTGACCCCTTCTACAACATCATTTTTTAGCAATGATAGTTTTAATAAAGTCACAAATGTAGATGTAATTTTTAATCAAAATTGAAAGCCAATATGTATACTTGTATAATGTGTGGCTGCAATGATTTTTTGTATGTTACAGATGGATGAATCTCAACAGCCACTGCGACCATACGAAAAGGTTGACACACTCAAGCAGTTCCTTGATCACGACCGTCACGTACTGCGCTTCTTGTGCTTCTGGGATGATCGTGACAACATGTTTGGTGACCTCAGGGAGTTCTACCTGCACTACTTCCTGGCAGATGACACTATCGAGATCAAGGAGATCATCCAGCCCAATTCTGGCCGCGACAAGACTCCCATGTTCTTGAGGAGAGGGCGCCTGTCGAAGGTATCCCCAGAAGCCCTGAGACAACCTGGTGAGATCACCGGCAGGACCGTACTCAATGTCTTTGGACCTACTGGCCATGGAGGAAGATACATACTTGACAGTCTGAAGGTTAGTTTCACAGCTAGTCGTGTTGTAACATTTGCCCCGGCTACTATTGCTCTGGCTACTCCCATGATGTCTTAGTACTTTGATAAATATTGCTTGGCTTGGTCAATCGTACCTAACCAAGGTTTTATTGTGAGAATGGATTACCCATGTTAGCCATTTTCGTTGTATATTTTACGTAACGACAATCCTCTGTTCATTATACTATCCAAACATTGTTTAAAAAACTCTGCCCTTATTTTTCACCACCTTCAGACTGGGGCTGTCCACTCTGAATTCTACATGGACCATGATCTGACAATAGGGAGTACCATCAACGCCAACGGGCGTTGGTTGACGCTGGCAGACTTTGATGATTTCACCAAGGAGTACTACACGAGGAAATATGGAGTCAGTAAGTACATTTACCCTTTATAAGTACTTCTCATAGACCTTCTGCATATGATGTCATAATCTCGTAGTGCCCTCCCTCTGATGTAGAATATATACGTAAATGGATGGATTTGTCAGAGATGTGTTAGTTGCATATCACCAACGCATGAAAGGCAATGGCTACAGCCTCTTAGATAGTGGCACAATGTTGTCAATGCATAAGGTCTATTCTCGATCACAGTGGACAACATTCCTGTAAATTATAGGAATGCTACTGACAGTAATTTTTATCGGCTAACCCGTACTTGACATTCTATTTAAATTTCCATTCCCAATTGCAGCAAGTCTAATGATGCAGTATATAAATCCTATGTGTTATTATCATTGTTTTTATTATAACCTATATAAATACTCCTCACAATAATTGTTTTGTCTTACCCATAACTTGAAATGCCCTTTGAATCATTCTCAATCACAGATGACTACAGTGCAGTGAACTATAGGAATGCTCCCGCAGGGGCAAGCAAGCGAGAGTGGCCTCCATACACAGGCTTCGGCTCCGAAGAAGACTCCCTCTGCTCCTGCATGGGGCTCCTGCCAAAGCCTCCACGTCGGGACTTCATCAAGTTCATGGAGAAAGACAGGTATAAACGTGTAATATAGGCTTTGCTCAGTCAGCACTTAGCCAAGCGCACACTATGCAATGAGACTGCAGTAGGATTTGAATGCAACAATTTGCCAATTGCATCACATTGCAGGCCAGCGCACACATTGCAACAGCTCTGCAACGTGCTGCATCTCCATGCCACCTCCATTTTTACTTGTATGTCGTCTGCACTGCATCAGCTCAGTAAACTGGTGGTGTCATCGGCTAGGACAAATCTTATAACGAAATGCAGGAGAATTGTAGGAAGATATGATATATTAAAGGACTGAAATCCGCATCTATTTGTATTGAGTTGAATGCTGAATGTAGAGGGCTCTTCAAATCATTTGAAGGGATATTTTTTTCTCTCGCAAGAATCAATTATATGGTATAAATGCTGATTTTACTATTTTGTTAAATGTGGAATATTGATTCTCAAAATATTCTTCTATAATTTTAAGGAAAATCCTGGGGTGACTGTAGAAAAGATGGTTGCCCCAAAGCATGCCATTTGGCAAATTTTAGGTGTGATTTGGATTGTAAGGAGGCTGAAAATCTCGTATCTCTCATGTATTTTAATAATAATAATAATAATAATTAGACTTATATCGCGCCAAATCCACTCTGTAGAGTGCTCAAGGCGCTTTATAGGAAATTATAAAAGAAATTATAGAAGAAATTAAGAAGAATTGAACAGAAATGTTTTGAGGTAATTTTTGAAAGTTTCAGAAGTCAAGCACTGTTTGATGTTGTGAGGGAGGCTATTCCATAGCTTAGAGGATGAGTAAACAAATGATCTTTCACCCCAGGTTTTGGAAACTTTGGGGGTAACAAGAGAATTGGAAAAGGAGGAACGTAAGGATCTTGAGGGGGTATAACTTTTGATCAGGGAAATAAGGTACTGGGGAGATGAGCCATGAACACAATGGAAAGTTAACAACAAAATCTTGAACATAATACGCTGTTTTACAGGGAGCCAATGTAAGGATCTTAAAATAGGAGTAATGTGAGTGCGCCTGGTTGAATATTTAATGAAGTGAATGACATTTAATCTATTGCATAATAATGAGGTGTTTGTTTAAAAAGTTAAATTTTCTATACTGTTAAATTTACAACTATACTAATGAATTGATTGCTATTGTTTCAGACATGGATTGGATAGCAACGTTCTTCGATTTGTTGCCCGTCTGGACACGACCAAACCAATCGATGTCGATCGTCGTTTCATCATCTCATACTTCCTGTCTGATGACACCATCGCAGTCTTTGAGCCACCTGAAAGGAATTCCGGTAAGCAAGACAAAATAAAATAGATTATGAAACAATTTTACTCAGGTCAAAAAGGGCATTTGAGAGAAGAATTATCAACTCTCCTTGGATATGTGAATTCTGGATGAAAATAGATTGTATTTATTTCAATATTTGGTATGCACTGAAATTAGAGAATGTGGTAAAGTTCATTAGTAATCAAGTTTCGAATATTTAATGAATTGAATGACATGTAATCCATTGCATTATAATGTTGATATATTTGTTTAAAAAGTTAAGATTGAGAATGTTTGATACTCTTTACATGTTATGAAAAATTGTAATAGCATGTATATTTATTTTCATATACATTTTTTTATTAATGTCAATGGATGAATGCAATTTTTAGAATCAATTTCTGAAATATTTATTCAGTAATGTATGAATATCCAGATAATTGACTGCAATGCTATAAGTAATATTCAAACCCAGCATAAAATGATTTCAATTTTGGTATTGAGTCACCTTATGCAGTTGAGCTGATATACCGGTACATCAGCACAACGCTAAAAGAATAATCTTGGGACGAGTCTCACTTGGTGTTGAGTGATCAATAATGTGCAATTTTGACACTTTTTGTGAACTCACTCTGTGTGTTGGAAGTATGTATTATGCATGTGAAATTTACTGGGAACCTCTTCCCCAAATAATCGATGCCTTACAATCAATATATATTGTACCCCATTTATATAAATGTGATTAAGTAATAATTTACAATTAATAACCTCTTCCCCATGAATCATTTGAGTCGAAATATTTTGTCCACATGTATGAGGTTATGAAACTAAAATCTAGCAACCTCTTCCCCATGCAGGAATCATCGGAGGCAAGTTCCTTGAGCGTGGCCGCGTCAAGAAGCCTAACCAGCCGCGGTTTGCAACAAAGCACTCTCAGTATTTCATGGCCAGTGACCTCTATGTTGGTAGTCGCCTCAATTTCAATAGCTACTACTTCATCCTCATCGATGCTGATGAGTACGCATTCAGATACATGGAGAAAAATGCAGATGTGGTAAGGAACTTTTACCATCCTACAAACACAGTAGATTAAACCCATTTGGGACATAGAGTGAAGAACCAACATTTTTTATTTGTTCCAATACCTTTTGATGTAAAACCCTATTAACCGTTAAACAATAAGAAGCATACAAAACCTACCCACATTTTATAAATTTCCTTTGTTTCCATATTTTCTATTCAATGTTATGTTGTAAATTTTAAAGAAAACAATAGACTCTTCAGATTGCCATTGCAATGTTAATATCAATTTTTTTTTTCCTGTACAAATATACAAGACTTTTTTTCCTTTATCAATCTTTATTTCAGATGAAAAAACTATAGAGCAAAAATACAGGAATATCAGAATTTTTAGGTTGCACTCACAGACTTCAAAAGATATTCATCAATATTTTTCTCTGATCAATAAATAAAAACTCTTAATAAAGCAAAAATGCATTTCTTTAACAGAATTCTACTGAACATTTTAAGAAAAGAAATAAAAGCTGATAATGGTTTCTAACGATCCAATGAGCATGTAACTTGCATTTATAAAATATATTGACAAAAAATGATGATGATTATTTTTTTGTTGTGATTTGCAGTTCCCGATGGCAAACATTGCTTTCATCACTGATAAGATAGGTAAAATTGCCTCACAGCACAAGGAGCAAATCAAAGAATTCCTGAGACGCAACGATCCTAGTAATTCAGGACATCTCGAGTTTGATCTTTTCAGGTGAGTTACAATTTAACAGTGGCTATTCACCCACACATTAAACCTATATAGTAAACAAATTTGAGCAAAGTTAAAGCCATTTTTGTAGTCTTGATTGTACAAATCAGATTTTTTTTAGTTTTCAGGGGCATACCTTCTTACAACCTACTGCCTAAATCTTCAATATTGGATAAGCTTTAATATTGCGGTGAATGAGAAATTATTGGGGCTCTTTATTATTTTTGGGACACTTTTCTCACTTTCTTCAAAATCACCTTGAGCCTCTGTGTAATTTTTTACCTAATGCAGATGAGTTGATTTTACTTGTGTTTTCATTTTAAAAAATTTTGGGCATGTTATTGACATGTAAGCAAACTTATTTGCATCAGTTAGTTTTTACAATTTTTATGAATGTTTACAGAATATTGACATGTTATTTGAAGATTAATTTTTGATGATTCAGTGTCTGTGGGCATGGTGAACATATTCTCAATTTCAACCATTGATTTCTTGACATTTTTAAACAGGAATCTGCTAGTCCAGCTGGGAGGGAGCCATCTATCGGAGCACGAGATCATCGTCCTCGGCCGCTACTACAGCGACACCCAGGACGTCAAACTCAGCATGGAGACGCTGGTGTCCATTGTGCAGGAGCAGCTCAAGAAGAACAGCTTTGAGAACTTTGCCAAGCTCCTGGAAGGCTTCCTGCAGCGTGACACAGACAAGTCTGGCTACCTGGACGCGGCCTTGGTCCGCAGTACCTGCAACGCTTTCCATCTGCCTCTCCCTGATGATCTCCTGAGGGCACTCATATCGAGGTAAATATCAGTGCTGTAAATTAGACAACCAGGGTCTCGGTGGGTGTTTCATAAATCTGTTCGTAAGTTAAGAGCAACTTTAAGAACGACTGGTGATTCTTTCTTTTGGTAAATGGTACATTCATTGGTGATGGTTTAATGCATAAGAAAGGTTCACCAGTCGTTCTTAAAGTTGCTCTTATCTTACGAACAGCTTTATGAAACAGCCCCCTGTTGCATAAAAGTTACCGTTATGGTAACTTTGTCATCCAGTGGTAGCTATCATGGAAACGATAATCAACAGCCAATCAAAATCAAGGATTCCACGCAAGGTACCATTGCATGGCAAAGATACCATAATTGTAACTTTTGTGCAATGGGGCCCTAGGCGTCATTGTAGGAAGAGTAGCATTTAAATGCAAGTAACAGAATCAAGCGCAAGTCCCTAATATGCATGTTTCATTGGTTAATAGTCGAGTTGCATTTGATTTTGTGGTTGTGTGGATCATATCTCTTTATTCAGTTTTTGATCACTCTCAGACTAATTTACAGCAAATTTCTTAATATTTCATTTCAGTATTGTCACAACTCTTTATTGAATTAAAAAGAACACCCTTTTCCTAAGTTTTTCTTCATCTTTGTTCTCTCCCACACCAGACTTGAAAAGAACGAAGATGGTCTCGTCAACTACAATGCCCTTGTCACTCACCTGAACTGGTGCGACCACGCCGTGACGACCGCCCAGTACATCCAACCGCCCGCCAAGTTTGACGAATCATGGACGGGCAAGGAGGACGACCGTGTCAAGAGGGTCAACTACATGGCTCTCCTCCAGTCAGTGTTCCCAGATATGTAAACAAAAGAACTTTTTGAAAACTTGATATCTATGAACAGGGCAAAAAGAGTGCATCAAAGACTTTTATTCTATTGACGATCCTCTGTATTGCATGGACGAGCAACATTGGTAGAGATGGATTGCTGAAGACTGCTGTTATTTATGTTAAGTTTAGAATGAGAATGCGATGGTCATTTCTTTGGTTGGAGAAAGGATGGAATGAAATAATGTAAAAGAAATTTAATCTGATTGCGTTGGATATTGCAACCCTATAGATTGAGGTATTCATGTCAATAAGAAAACATGTCATCAACAGCCCAAGTTATACTTGTTAACTGCTCCATGTTTCTAAAGGTGAAACCTTTTACATAGTTTGATTTAAACATTTTTTTCACTTTGGAAGTTTTTCTCTATTGTCATCTTTACACTCTTGTTGTCAAACAGGTTCAGAGTATTACATACAATCATCAAGTTCCCTGAATTTAGTTTTTCTTATCCGTCCTTCTGCAAGCCTTCATGCCTTTTTTCTACATAAAATAGTCCACCGTCCAACTATCTATGCACTTTTGATGACACAAGTTATGAAAACTTGAAATAAATTGTGATTGCATTTCCCGCCTTACTGCCATGCAAGATATTCTGCGTCCAATATTTCATGCTTTTTCATAAGCCAGATGATAGGCCTTTGATAGTGATATTCTATTTGCTGGAGGCCCGTTGCAGAATAGGTTCCTTTGAATGCAATTGAAGAATTAAAAAAAAATCAAACACAAATTCACAATATGTGTCTCTGAAAAACCTGGTTGCATTTGATTTTGCAGTTGTGTTTGTTCGTAACTCTTTCTGCAACTGGCCCCAAATCTCAGTTTATCATATTGTGTATTGAATTCTAGAGTTGAATTATATATTTTGTCTTGATATGGTACCTGTACTACATGTACCATTCCGTATTATAAATTTAGGTAGACTCTTCTATGGAAGATGTAAATATGTCTATATGAAGATTTTTTTTCTGTGTGTATTATATGCAGTTAATGGAATCCGCATCCATGATCATGTGTTAATGTATTTATTATCAGATTTTGAACCAACTATTGGCTCAGCAAAACTTTAGTGTCATGTTGTATAATTTAAATCAAAATATTTCCCAAGACTAATTCCATTCCATTGGTTGGTTGAAGTCTTTACAAAGAACCATTTATTATGAATGAATCTACATGTTTTAACTATATATTATGTATATATGCAACAAATAAAGAGCATTTCAAAGACTTTAGGATATGTGTACTTTTACATTATTTAATATTGTCTTGCATGAAATCCAGGCATCAATAACAATATACCAATGACATAGCAACATCTACTTCATATATTTACATACATGTAGCTCCATCAAAACAAATCTACCTAACTTTTACCACTTAAATTTAAATCCAAAAGTAGTGGCCAGTTATTCTCACATAAACTGTAAGAAAAAATAAAAGGAATAACACTTTCTCTTTTTTTTGCCAGTTGTGCAGTATTTTTTTTGTACAAGACGGTTGTAGAATTTGATACTGAATGCTGGCAATTACACTGATATGACCCACAGGGATGTAGTTGAAGCTGGCCTCAAGGTCATATTTTGCAGGCCTTGGCCAGAGTCACATACAAAGTAAATGGGAAAAGCTTTCTCCAGCGGCCTTGTGACTGGGAACTACCAGCCTCAACAACATCCGATCACTGGCGGATCCTGGAGAGGGGGTGGGGAGCACAGATGGCTCGTGCCCCCCATCCTTTGAGAGGCACAATTAAAATTTGTAATGTAAAAATGCTGTTGAATGAAAAGTGTGCCACCCCATTTTGAAATTAGTGAAAAATTTTTCGTTTGCTTGTCAACAATTTTTTCCTCAGGAAAATGTGCCCCACCCTTTTGCGAAATCCTGGATCCGCCCCTGTCCCTGATGACCAGAGTCCTAGAACACAGAGCTTAACGATCGATTTAACCGATCATAGGGATGATTGTTAGGATTGATCTTTTCAAAACTCCAACCAATCATAAATTAGCCCCATGATCAATCACTAAGCCTCATAGAGCACCGAGAATGAAAACAATGTACAGAAATAAAAAATAATTCCCTTTGCAATAGTGTGCTGCATGGTTCTCCCATAGAAGTTGTTTTACTTGGGACTTACACTTTATAAATTCAAAATTAACCGACATTACAAAATCATCAATCCTTTGCATGCTGATGTTGCAATTTTGCACATTCGTACAATTAAAATCAACAATTTTAATGATAAATTTTGTCCCCTAACTTCAAATTAGATAAGCTAATAAAATGCAACAGTTCTTGGATAACATCTATATAACAATAAGTATAAATGGTGCAATATGGATAGCTTGAATTAAATAACATGGAAACAATCATTATTATCTCCCAAAAATTAATTCAGCGTGCAAAAACAGTAACTTTCTACATCGCCAATTCATTATGAGCTATATTCTCATTTTTGAAACTATGAAAGAGGGCAGAAGAAAACAATTCGATGAGTGAAAGCTGATTGAATTAGACTTTAGAAATTTTTTTTTTATGTTCCTCTGTATGAGTTGTAAAAATTTGTGAAAAAGGGATCTATTGTGATTTATAGATAACAATTGAACTGCTACTTTGAATTGGGACGTCATCACTACAATTGGGGAAAAAGGGGGTTAGGAAAATGAAATTGTAAATACTAATACACTACCCATGTAGCCTGTATTTCTAATATTCTAGAAACCACATAAAGTGCTCTACATTTCCTGTTTTTAAAAGTCAAGGATAATGATAAAATATGCATTCAGTGGAATGTTATAAGTTTTAGGCAGCTTACACTAAATATTCTCTCGATGGTTAAATATTTTCATAGTCCAGATTAAGTGAATCAATATAATTCCATATTTGTAGACATACAAAATATTCATATTCATTTCATCCCGAGAGTTTGTTGAAAAAATCATTTCCCCGAAAAGTGTTGAATGCTGGAAAAATAAATGTAGGTTAGCTGCTCGACCGAAGATAGCAATGGATGTCTTAATATGCAACCGCTGTTTCTAATGATGGTAGGTCTTTATGAAGTGATTTAACCAACTGACTGAATTTGAAATTACCATAGGCTTTCTACCTGGAACACTTGTTTAAAGTAGGTGAGGAGTTAAGCAGCTGCAAGTTCACAGCTCTGAATTGATGACTGCTGTCAGTGATGTTCGTGAACCATCAAATAAAAACAGGAGAAAATTCTTCAGACAAGCTTGAACGTGATAAGTGTTTGGGTGATGGACTCATGATCGTCCTTTCAAGGACACGATTTTTGGTAGTTCTTTATTTTACAGGGCAGGATTTTCAGAGATATAACAACTTTGAATAGTCCCTTTAAATTTGATTACAATGACATTCCTCATTCCTCTTGAGTGACTTCATGAGGTGGTTTCCACTGCCTAAGCTTCTCCAGAACGCTATCAACCTCCTCCTTTCTCTCCAACAGGCCTAGTCTGAAGTTCTCAATTCTCTCATTTTCAGCAGTCAACATGGACCTGCATGGAGAATTACAGAGAAAAAGAAGAATGGCATTCAATCATCTGGGTGGGATAACACAAAATTCATTTCTAGGCTCTTGCTCTTTCTTTTCTCTCTCAAGCTTTAACCACCACCCCCATCTCTCTTTATGTTGATAAATCTTATTCTCACCAGTCATCCCCTCCCTCTCTTCCTCCATCTCTCCCTCTGCTCCCGAGGGGGGGGGGTTGCCATCACAAGGTGGACTGGACCCCAGGCTTTTACACAAAAGCACGTAAATTGTTTTTTTTTTCATGGTTGGGCAATGTACATGCATACAGTTAAAGGATTAAAAAAAAAAATATATCAGGGAAAAAGATATACATTACAACCCAGGATATGCGAGTATACATATTCACCCTATCATCAAACTAGGGTAGGGGAACTGAAAAGTACTTAATTGGTATACAAGGTTGAATGATGATTACTTGTTTAAGGGTACATTTTGAAAGTTCATGTGCAAGCATTGTGTCCACCTTCTAATGACAGATCCCCCCCCCCTTTCCCCCGGCTTCTCTCCCTGGGTCCCTTCATTATCACGTTCATTTATTTACTTTTTTACATTAATGTCGATACTAGATACCAACACGTACATGACTTCTCTCTGCACATTTGCCAACAGTCCTTGCTCTTCCTGTTTTGCTTTGGTTTGTTTGAGTGACTCTTGCAATTCTGAAATGTGCTGTTTCTTCTTCTCACTTTCTGTCTTTACAGCTGCCACTTAAAGACAAAATTCAAGACAAAATTCAAGACAAAAGAAGTTTCAACATGCAATCCCTAAAGCAAATGCAATAGTGCCACTCGTCATTAAAATCAAATCAGAGCTGTCAACCTAATAGGACCATAATTCTACCATTTTCTCTGAAAAACCCTATTTCAAAGCAGAAAATCCTATTTTTCGCCACAGGTAGGGCTGGGCGAGGGGAAGTGCTATGCAATATTTTTTAAAGAACATGTAGGTGATGGAAAGAAGCAACTAAACTGAACATGGGTCCAATACAAACATTACAATTGAAGGAACTTGTGCAAATATTAGGTTGATTTCTGTAAAACATTGCTATCAAAACAGATATGAAAGTGATAAAATGAAATAACTGGCATCCAGATGGAAGAAATTTGTGATCCTGAGCCCACAACTTCATGAAAAATTAGAGATAATTGTTTTTTTCAACACTTATGAAGACAAAGTGGTTTACATGTAGATAAAGTACATTTTATCCTAATATTTTAAGATATTTACCTTCTTTATCAAGTTCTTGTGCCTTTTGTTTCATCAGCTCAATTTCATTCAAAAGAGACTCATCTGTCTGGAAAATCAAAAATATATTTTAATAAATAGATTTATAACAAAATTTTAAATCAGATTTTTGAAAGGATTAATTGGAATATGCAGAATTCTGTAACAGGATCATGTTCTATAATGGGTAATTAATAAAAATGTGAAGCTAAATTCATTCCAGCAAACCACCCCCCAAAAAGATTGATATTCTTGTCATGATATTGATGAAGTTAATCCGAGAATGTGGAGTGTCAGTTACAACTCAGAAAGTATAATTTTTCAGTGAAATACGCACAAATTGATTATTGTTTGGAATGATGATGATTCACATAAGTAAATGGATGTTAATCAATTCTTTGGCATGGATATTGAATTCATTAAACATGAGTCATCATTATCATGAATTCATTATACTGATAAAGGTAATAAACTGTAGCAGTCCATACTAGAAATTAATTGATTCAACAGAGTTAAATCTTGATTTACTAATAAGATTCACAATCTTTATCTTTTGACAGTCCATGTTACTCTGGTTATTATTACAAGTTTTATGAAACAGAATTAAGGAGTTATGTAGGTTACCATGTTTGTTGTAAATGCTATTATGATACCTTTAACAATTCACCTTTTAAAGTAAAGAAAAGGAGAGAGTGGGAGGAAAACTTAAATGTAAGGAATATCTTCTTAAATTAGAATTTATTCTATTTGTGTAAACAGTGTCATGTTCAAAGTAAAGAAAGCAAGGAGAACTAACTTACATAGAAATGTCTTGAGCGATGAAACTTGTCGGCCATTTGTGAAAGATGTTCTTCAAAGTCCTCTCTGCGAGACAAGAAAAAAAAAGCCATGATTTATATTCAATTGCTTAAACATTTTGATTAGCTTTCAAAGTTAAGAAATCAATTCATGTTTCAGGGAAAAGCTGAAAATCTGGCGAATTCAGGTTGGGGGAGGGGCACAGCCAGCCTGTGCCTCCCCCCTTTTGAGAGACACAATTAATATTTGTAGTGCAAAAATGCAGTTACAAAAGAAGTGTGCCCCCCCCCCCTTTGAAAGTGAAGACCTTTTTTTTTGCTTGTCAAATTTCTTCGTGGATGAAATCCCCCTAATTTTTGGTTAAAGCCTCCCTTTTTTTTGCTTTGTAAAATTTTTCCTTGGATAAATGCACCCTTAAAAAAACAAACTGGATCCACCCCTGGTCTGAGAAGTACATGAACTGCATGTAGACCAAGTAACCTTCTAAATTCACCAATATGAGATATGAAACTATCTACCCCTGATGTGGAACTACTACTATGACCTCTGGCATAAAATAATGATGAAGGCTCAAACTTATTATTGCTCTTTTAAAAATTCTCGCTACAGAGAAATGGGTTAGAGAAGGGGGAGGTTTGAGGGAATGAAAGGTGGAGGGGGGGGGGGTACGGGATAGCAGGGAGGAGAGGGAAAATGGGTAGAGAATTGAGGGGAATGTATCATTGGTGAACAGACCTCCAATCTTGATAAAAAATTATACATGAGTTTTCTACACCTTATTCATCTACACTCACTTTTGAAATACTACTACAAAACTTGACAAAATCTAAAGAATGCTTTTATGGGGAAGCTGTCATTGGTAGGCACTTGTCCAATCCTTGATTTCATGAATGGAATGATTTATACCAACAAATAAGATGAAAGGAGAAAATGGCTTGATATCAACAGAGAATGAAAGGACAAAATGACCAGCCACACCATACAGTATGTCAGCATAATTATATGCTGGCTTAAATGTCCAGTTGTGACAGCCCCCTTATTAAGTTGGTTAAAGCAAGATAAATTACATGTCTTTGGTGTGTTGTTCTTTGGTATCCTTTATTGCCTCTTCTATGTGCTGTACTTGTGCTTGAACCATGGTATTTGAATTCAGCTGACTGTATGTAAATTGATAAACAAATGTACAAGTTCATTTAGAAATCATAAAGTAAATGTAATGGGAAAAATACAGAGGAATATAAATTCACTTCACATCAGATGATTATAAAATCGGGTATAAAAAATGTAATAATTTCAATAATTCTGAAAATAACGATAGTGATTTTGAATTGATTATATCAAATCTATTTCCATGTTCAAGGGAAAATGCACAAACAGTAATACAAAGCTAAAATGATTCCCAATATTATAACAATAATAGTATGTACAGTAACTGTAGATGTAAAGGTAAATAATTATATTATGATGACAGTGATTTTGAATTGAATTGAATAAAATTTCCCACATTTATGAAAATAAACAATTATTTAGCAAAATGACTGTCAAAAATGGCAAAGCATATACAGCATCACAGGTGATAAACTACATAATCTATAATATTGCACACAATGAACAGATTAAGTTCAATTCATTTGTCTTTTGTTTAAAACAAGTCTGTAATATTGATAACAATCCAGCATGATTCATTATTTTTCTCTTCTTACCCGTCCAATTCAGTCTGAGATTGTAGAACTTTATGTTGTGCTATCTTCAAGGTCTCGTTTAACTTTGAGATTTTCTCTTCCAACTGGTTATGCCTTGCAGCAGCTTTATCAGTCATAAAGGAGACAAGAAAAATTTATGATACTTCCAAAATAAGTAAGATATCATTCTTTTCCCATTATACATATTTGAACTGTACAATATTGAATTTAAAAAAAACTCAAACCTTATGAGAATTTTTTATTTTGCTTCTCATGATTACTTTATTTTATACACTGACTTCATTTATTTCCTCATGGGTATTATGACTTTATGATCAATGCTTTAAGATGTACTTTATATTTTATACACCAAATGACAGGCATGATCAAACAATTCCAATTAAGTGTCCTATGTTTGAAACTATATCATGATGCATTCAGTCAACCCTTCACTTGTTTATGCATTATCATTTTAATCTATGTGTTGCTCTAGGAAGTAGGATTGTTTTTTGTGTATTAACTTAATTCACTACACAACTATCACAGATCTAGTAATATTTCTTTCCTTCAAATAAATTGTGACTGCAAGATATCCTCAATTTTGGCAGTGCTGATTTCCAGGCTTAATATAAACTGAGATTTTGAAGTAACACAAAAAATACTCACAGCTCTCAAATTTTTTGGTCAAGGCTTTCCGTTTGCTCCTCACCTCCCGCAGTTTCTGTTCATTCCTTGCTTTCTCTAATCCAGAAAGAGAAAAGAGTTTGAGAGTGTTAACATTCATACAATCAAGTCACTCATGAAATTTATTGCAATTTCATCATTTACGTATGGTGTGCCTGGTATCCCATATTACGGTATGTCAGCACATAAAGTATTTCATGAAGGTATCTGCATGAATGATTCTATCAAAGAAGACTTGCAACCGTAACATTTCCATCTGCAGTAAAGAAGACAGATATTCATTAAAAACTCGGAGTCAACCGGGGAATCGTGCTAAATTTTAGGCATTTCTCACAAATCCAGAGGGTTTAATACATCCCCCTTCCAAGAAAATCCAGGAAGTGTGTGTGTGAATGATTCCAAAGTAAGGGCACTTTTTTCACTCTTATTTGACAGGCAGCATTTGTTAAAGTGCATATATTTTGCTTATATTTGAATATTTTGACACATTTATTCCTAAAAACAAAAGAACCAATACCAAGCGAACTTGTGGAATATTAAAGAATTCATCTTTAATCTTCAGTTTATGACACTCAGCCTCAGTTATCTACTATTGTAAGGTTTAATAGTACATGAGTCTACATGTAAGGAGATCCAACTGTGTCTGGACTGTAGTAGATTCTAGAAGTAGTCTGTACTACTGGGAACGAGCAAACAGATTTTAGCTAATTTTAAATCAGGGCCAGGCCTCGACCTCGGCCAGACCTCACTTCTCAGGCTCAGATGCCTAGTAGCCTAGACTGCTGGCAGCCATCTGTTTTGAGGAGCTTTTTTTAACATTTTAATTTTTTAAAAAATTTCTCCTCGTACACAGACGGCTCACTATCGTGCAGCCACCACCACTACACTAGGAGGGGGGGAGGGGTAAAAATGCAAAATCCACCCAACAGGGCTCATTGATTTTTGTCTTTATTTCATAAAAATATTTATTTCATAAAGATCATTATTCCGTTTTGGCCTGGAAATGCACCAAAACAGAGAAAAATAAACTTAAAAGGGGAAAAAACAGTAACTTATACCCTTTTCATAAACCTATCCTCCAATTAGCCGCCTAAGAGTAATGCGGATAATTCAATAAAAATTGCGTTCATAAACTCCGAAAATAAGCATTATTTTTACGAGCGCCCGTCCTGAAAAAGGCGGATAATCGCCATGACAACTGGACACACCCCCTCTGATGCGGTTGTGTTGGAAAAGGGTGACCTTGTGACCGCACCATGGCAATTATCCGCATTATTTGGAAATGCGTTCATAAACTCAAAATCTTATCCCGATGCCGCTATTATGCGGATAATAGCAGCATCAGAGTAATGCGGATAACTCTTGTCCTCCTCCAATTTTACGACCAAATTATGCTGCTATTAGCCGCCTAATTCATAGTAATTGGGTTTATGAAAGGGGTATTACTTCAGCTGTCGCGCAAATTCACTTCCATTTTCATACATAAACATGGCCATTGAGTTCCTGTACAGATCGAGCTACAACTTCGGTCTCTGTATTTACCCATACTCACAGGACCAGGGTAGATTATGGTCAAAATATCTAGCAATATAAATTGTGAAAACAGAAATTATGTGCTTACCACGATTATATGGATGAAGTTCTATCAATCATGTGGCAGCATCTTGACATCGAGGCAGAGACTGGAACCTCAAAAAAAAACCCCAAAAAGTTCTGTCGTGATACCTCTCCTAATTCTTTCAAAATTCATTACAAAATGGCCGATCGAGACTGGGGTAGAAGGAGAGAACTTTTGTTTGAGGTACGGTATCTGTGCCTCGATATTAAGGATACTGCCACACACAGCCCACAATCATATCATTCATAATACTATATAGGCCTAGGCCTAGACCTTCTTGTTCTGACTTCATCCGTCATAAATAATCGTGGTAAGTGCATAATTTCCATTTTCACAATTTATTTTGCTAGATATTTTGACCATTATCTACCCTAGTCCCGCGAGTATGGGTAAATACACGGTCGTTTCCTGGGTTAAATCAAAATCAAATGCAGTCTCACAGCCACAGCCCAGGTCATCAATATGACTGAGCCACAACCGATGGACAAGCCGCCCCGCCGGCCGGGCTGGGACAGGGAGATGAGGTCGAGGAGTCAACGTAACCCTCTCGTCTACCGGTACTTCACAATCTAACAAAGATATCAAATTTAAAAAAATAAAACCACGAGATACAGACAATAAATTTCTTAAAATAATATACATTAATTACCTTGTTGAAGCTCATTGATGCTTTTAGTAAGAACCTCCATATGAAATGCATTTCCGGCCATTCTTCATCACTCTCTCCAAGTCCCACTTTCTTTTCACCATTACGGTATGTTATGTCTATCGATCATAAATATCGTCCAGATGGCCATCGATCGTAATACATGCGCGATATTATGTGCAAATCAAATCAATCAAGCCTCAGGGGAGGAGTGGCGATGGGGGCAAGCCGCAAGTATAGTATCCCATAATTAGTAACCATCTGGAATAAAATTATTGGAAATGGTTTTTTGACTGATTTGAGTAGGTACGGGTGTCAACATTTACCAAAAAAAAGTTAGGAAGAATACGGGTTGGGGAAAGTGCTTTTTTTCAAGGTCAAAGGTCAATGACCTTTTTAAATATACTGTATCATGGCATCTCCCAGCTAAAATATTATAGGTTGGTGATCATGGTGTCAAAATGCACAGATTCTTACAAGAAGATCAAATAAAATCAAATCAAGTACCTACAATGCTCATTCACCGATGAAATTCAAGGTCAAAGCCTTTCAAAGGTCAATGACCTTTTTTTACTTTATATACCATTTACGGTATAATGGTATCTCTGAGATGAAGAGGCACAGGTTGGTGATCTTGGTGTCAAAATGCAGAGGTTCTTACAGGAAGATCAAATAAAATTAAATTAAGTCCCCAGAATGCACATTAACCAAAAATATTCAAGGTCAAAGCCTTTCAAAGGTCATTGACCTTTTTTTATAAATTCTATACCATATACGGTATAATGGTATCTCTGAGATGAAAAGACGCAGGTTGGTGATCTTGGTGTCAAAATGCACAGATTCTTACATGAAGATCAAATCAAGTACCTACAATGCTCATTCACCAATGAAATTCAAGGCCAAAGCCTTTCAAAGGTCAATGACCCTTTTTATTATACGGTACAATGGTATCTCTGAGATGAAAAGGCGCAGGTTGGTGATCTTGGTGTCAAAATGAAGATTCTTACAAAAAGATCAAATGAAATAAAATAAAGTACCTAGAGTGCACATTTACCAATGAAATTCAAGGTCAAAGCCATTCAAAGGTCAATGACCTGTTTACATTATATACGGTATAATGGTATCTCTGAGATGAAAAATCGCAGGTTGGTGATCTTGGTGTCAAAATGCAGAGGTTCTTACAGGAAGATCAAATGAAATAAAATTAAGTACCCAGAATGCATATTAATCCATTAGGTTCAAGGTCAAAGGTCAATGACCTATTTCCCTAGGCTATAATGGTATCTCTGAAATAAAATGCTGCATGTTGGTGATTTTGGTGTCAAAAAGCAATTTTTGCAAGAAGATGAAAAGGCACAAAATCATAAAGAATAACCCTTCACCTTTGATATCCAAAGTCAAAGGTCAGAAGTTAATAAATATTTATACATCCATGCATGATCCCCCCCAAAAAAGTAATTCATTATATTCACATTTTATTTCTGAATTATAGAAAGAAATAAACCTATTTGTAATGAAAACTTGGATATTCAATAATTTCACTCTGAAATTAGGATAAATAATGGCCATGGAAAATATATTTAGGGGTTAGAACTTAGAAGTCAATCAATAACTTCAGGGAATTTAAGTAAATAGGTCGATAACTTGATTGCGGCATGTAGTTTTATAGTGATTCTGATGGGAAAAGACTGACCTGTGTGGAAAATGAACACAAATTCAATAGTTGATTCCTTGACCAATGATGACGTCAAAATACAAGTTCGAGGTGAAATCGAGATCAAATAGCACTTTTTAATATATATTGTAGTAATGCATTGCCAAAAGTGTAAAAAAATCATGTATGATATAATTTAAAATGGTAAGTTGTCTAAAGTTGCAGCATTTACATATGAATTTTATGAATTAATCAAGGTACTAATTTCTCTGTAGCAATAGGTCACTAACCTCAAATGCTACAATCAATACTATAAACTATAACTTAATCTGTAAATGGAAAGGATAGGCCTAACTCTAATGGCAAGCATCATCCAAGAACATTTTCATATAGCCAGGGACAATGATGAAGAATTAAAAAAGGACAATCATTAGAGCTGCAGCTTTTGTCATAGTAAACGAAGTTAAGTGTCTCAACTTCAGCAAAGAGTAATGAAACTCTTGAAAACCTAACATTTTCAGGACTTTGATCTGGCCCATTCAATGAAAGCCTAATAATGTTCTGTCAAGGGATATCAGATCAGGGTCTATATTATTACTGATATGTTGCATAGCTTGATTCTCAAGAACTGGACGTGGTGCTGTAGGAGTATTGTTAGGTCGATGGATGTATACTTTTACGCTATTATCTCCTTTTTTTGGAATTTCATTATCATATGCCTGATTTGTGCATGATAACACTCAGTTATTCTGAACCAAATATATGATCCTTGTACAAACTGATACCTAGCAGAAATAGCAACATGAGTGACGTACAGTAGAGAGCAGATATGAAGTTTTGTCCTGCAGCATTAGCGTCTCAAGAGATTCTGGCAGTTCCCAATGAGAGGTAATTAATGATAATATGGGAATTCATCTTTGTTGAAGTTGAGGTACATGCAGCTCTAATGATGGCCTTCACTTCATCATCATCCCTCTACTGTTTGGAAATGCTCTCAGATGCTGCTAGCTGTGACATGAGAGTTAGACCTATCCTACCCATTTTCAAAAGATTAAGCTAATAGTTAATAGTATTTATTACAGCATTGAGGTGAGTGGCCTATCGCTGGAAAGAAAAGACCCAACAACATTGATTTATATATTATGATGCATTAAATGCTGCTACTTAAAATAAAAATCATACACACACACACACATATATATTTTTTTCATCTGATCTTGGAGTTCAAGGGTGAAAGTTTATTCTTTATATTTATTTTGGTGTTGTTTAACCTTTTTTGTAAAAATCTTTGCATTTTGGCACCAAGATCACTAACCTGCCTTGTTTTATCTCAGAGATACCATTATTATTATCTAATGTCAAAAAGGACATTGACCTTTGTCTTGAATTTTAAGGGTGAATGTGCCTTGTCGATACTTAATTTCATTTTATTTAATCTTCCTGTAGAGAATCTGTGTATTCTGACACCAAGAACACCAACCTGCGCTGTTTTATCTTTGAGATACCATTATATAATATGGCATATAATGTATAAAAGGTCATTGACCTTTGGCTTTAAATCTTATGGGTGAATGTGCATTCTATGTCCTTAATTTTATTTTATTTGATCTTCTGATCAGAATCTGTGCATTTTGACACCATGATCACCAACCTTTGCCTTTTCATCTCAGAGATACCATTATACAGCATGATATATATATATATATATATAATGTTAAAAGGTCATTGACCTTTTGAAAGCTTTGACCTTGAATTTTATTGGTGAATGTCCATTCTAGGTACTCACATTTATTCTATTTTATCTTCTTGTAAGAATCTGTACATTTCGACACCATGATCACCAGTCTGTACCTTATCATCTCAGAGATACCATTATACAGTACAGGTATATAATGTAAAAAAGGTCATTGACCTTTGAAAGGCTTTGACCTTGAATTTTATCGGTGAATGTGCATGCTAGGTACTTAATTTTATTTTATTTTATATTCTGGTAAAAATTTGTGCATTTTGACACCATTATCACCAACCTGCGCCTTTCCATCTCAGAGATACCATTATACAGTATATATGAAAAGGTCATTGACCTTTGACCTTGAAAAAAACCACTTTCCCCAACCCGTATTCTTCCTAACTTTTTTTTGGTAAGTGTTGACACCCATACCTACTCAAATCAGTTAGAAAACCATTTCCAATAATTTTATTCCAGATTGGCTCTTTTGAGGTCTAATTTAGGGATACTAGTAGTCTAGTTAAATGGGGAATTGCAAGGGCGGGAATCGCATGGGGACAGGGGGACGCGTCCTCCCCTGCATTTGATCTCCATACCAAAATAGTAGGGGTGCATGATATCGAATGTCCCCCTTTGGTCTTTTATGATGGAGAAACAAAATCATTCACAATCGAAATAATACATGTATTTTTTACTAAATGACCTTACATTTTGGGTGATAACCCTTTTTTTGTGCTTGTCGAAGTTTCTAGCCCCTGGCCCCTACCTTTGGGGGCAAATTTCCGCCCATGGGGAGGGTTCAAAAGAGGAAAGATGAATAAAGTAAGAGGAAGAAAGAATTTAGTTTTGAAATTGAAAAAAAAAAAATTGAGAGGTCTGAGCAGTGCAACTCTTAAAAATATCTCCACATTTCGTATGAAATCACATAAGGGTTGCCTTGCCCTCTCTCCATATCAAAATATCCCAGAATATAGAGCTACATTTCAAGTGAATGTTACAAGCCAAATGATATCTTAATCAGACAGTATTAATTTATTTTCTTTATTCTTCAGAAAATATAAAAACACTATTCCATTTTCTATGTTTACCCGTGAAACAAAACTATTTTATGTGCCACGTACAGAAGGGGGGGAGGGGGGTTGGAGGTGCATGTCCCCAAAAAAATCACGTCCAAGAAAATGAAATAGAGAAGGTTGAAAAATTACGCCCCAATATCATTTTCTGAATAGGCCTGTCATGTAAAATCTGATAACAACGTTTGATTCTTGTAATGAAAATATAAAAGTTTGCACTCGTTTGCTTCTATCTCTGGCAATGTTATAAAATAAATTTGCCCGACACCTCATATCTGACCCCTCAATGGGGGGGGGACGTCCGCCACTTTTTTATGTATGAAGAAAGATGGCCCAGATAAGAAGCAATACCCGTCGTCGATATATAAAAAAGGTAACTTTTTATACATCATTCTGTTTTTATCATTACAAATTGAAGTAAATCACAAAATTTACAAAATTAGGTGATTGTAAATCATATTCTCTTCTGAATTACTTACATTCTGGCTGTGATTTCTAACATGTCTGACGAAATTATGCTTAATTTAATGATAGTACTTAATCATTCTCTGCCACCCTTTTCGTGGATGCCTCACAGTAATTCTTGTAATGAAAATATAAGTTTGCACTTGCTTGCTTCTCTCTCTGGCAATGTTATAAATTAAATTTGCCCGACACCTCATATCTGGCCCCTCAAAGGGGGGGGGGGGCGGGGTTCTCAGTACGCCACTTTTTTATGTATGAAGAAAGATGGCCCAGATCCAGATATGAAGCAATACCCGTCGTCGATATCAATAAAAAAAGGTAACTTTTTTTTATATCATTCTGTTTTTATCATAACAAATTGAAGTAAATCACAAAATTTACAAAATTAGGTGATTGTAAATCACATTCTCTCCTGAATTACTTACATTCTGGCTGTGATTTCTAACATATCTAACGAAATTATGCTTAATTTAATGATAGTACTTAATCAATCTCTGCCACCCTTTTCATGGATGCCTCACAGTAATGCTAATTCCAAGAAGAGCATGAAGAAGTGCTTATTTCATTTCATATGAAAGGTTGTGTCCAGTTTACCCTTTGTTTTGCGAAACAGTTATAACAACATTCTAGAATGGTTGGGTAAACTGGACCAGAAATTTCGGGAATTTAAGTGGCCTTTTTCTCGAATGATCGGGTAAACGCGATAACCCGATGTAATGGCACAAGCCCTACTCTACGCATAGACTTTCTGAGAATTATTGCAACTGACTGAAAGGAAGTGATCAGCCGCTCACCCAAAGTCCAAAACACCCACACCCTCAGAAAGACTATGCCCCAATCCTCTTATCTTACAAATATTATCATACTCAGTTAATATTAATCATGAACTTCAAAATCAAGCATGTTCATGTGTTGTGTTTATAATGATAACAAAGTCACTTTGCGATGTAATTCAAGCGCGCAAACAATATATCCCCAAAATAAATAAGATTAAACAAAAGATATTGCATGTAAATAATGGAGTGTTTAATTATTACATTAGTACGTGCCTTGAAAGCATTATGGCTTATAAACCTATTTTCGAAATCCATCATGTTTTGAATTCAGATGGATAAGAGAGCAGAAAAACAAAACGGGTATACAAAGGGAGATGTAGAAGAAGAAGTGAGCTCTCAGAAATGTTTATATTGTCTTGGTATTATTTTGTTTTCTATACATAAACAGCAACCAGACCTAAGGATATCGGAATCGTCTTAACCTAAAAAAATGGATGGCCATGATGATGACCCCTTCTGGCGTTTAACACCATTAATCTCACGGATATAATGTTTGACAAAATTGTCTATTAATGAATGTATTAATCTATCAATTAATTAATCAATCAATCAATTCATTCATTCATATATCTATTTACCTGTTTGTTTGATTTTTATCTGTTTATTTATTGTTTTATTCTTGCAACAACCATTGCTGTTATCATTGCATTGTTTAAATTACTTTTTCTTAATTTTTTCAAGTTTCGCACCCGCTTTACTCTGATATTTTGTAGATTACGACGTTTTAAGCACGTCTTCCGTCCGTCATAGTATATAGTTGTTTAATCATGTATTGAACTAGGTTTAGGGAATTTTCATACAGGCTTTGCCTTTCATAGCAAGTCCATGTTCGATATTCTATTTATAGCCAAAATTAATTGCAGTTCACTATAGTTTTTGTTTAAGTTCATCTTCAATATTTTGTTATGAAATAACCATCGAAATTTCTGTGTTATTTTGAATACGTATTGCAGGGGCCGCGGAACCGGGGGGGGGGGGGGCTGGAGGGGCTTCAGCCCCCCCACTTTTTTCCAAAACCGTGTACAAAAACGCAAAAATGACCATACAATTGTGATTTTTAGCATGTTCAGCCCCCCCCACTTTTGGCTCAGCCCCCCCCCCCCACTTTGAAAACCGTTCCGCGGCCCCTGTTAAATTGTTACTTCGATTATATTTTGTTGAACGGAAATGAAAAAAAAATCTAAATCTGAAAATTGCACATCTTTGAGAACACAATTTTAAGACAGAGCACTGAACATTACTTTTTTGATACAATGTTAAAATATTTTGACCTTTACATAAGCTTTGACAAAGAAATGACTTACTTGCCAATTATCATAGAGTTAAAAGCATTTTGTAGATACTTTTCACTAAGTCACGTCGTGTCTGTCAGTAATACAGTCAACACTCAAACAGCACTGATGATGTAATTTAATGTCACGTTTAAAAATGGTATCAAGGTTCACATTTTGTCGAATGACTAATTTAATCAACTATCATCGGTTCCAGCATTTACATTTGAGTCTCAGACAGGTTTCGATCTTCACAATTTTCTTCATCTGTAACTATGTATTTGGATAACTTGAACTTGAAACTTAGATTTATTTATATTTCTTAAAAGGAACAAGAGACCATCCATAGAACCGACGACTATAATTTGCATCGTTTCTGTGATAACTGTGAATTTTGTGTTAAAGGGCATTCACAACAGCCAGCATTGCACAATATTTTTTTTCACTGCCATTGATAGACCATTATAAACGATGACAGAGTAAGTACAGCTCAATTCTTGATTTATCCTTATATAATCGTTATCTCTTGATCAAGGAAGGATAACGTTTCTTTTTCATTTAACCACAAAGCTTTAAGCCCGGGTAAGAAATATATCCTAATTCACTGTGAATGAATGAATATTTTTTTTTCTCATTTTCAAAGCAAGCCTGTATGAGAATTGCAAAAGAGCAAAAAAAAAAGGCTCTCCAAAAAATCTTGCTTCAGTAATTATTTGTTGTGAATCAAACAATACATTTTGGCTTAAACCACCATTATTCAGATGGAATTTCATTTTTTTCACCCCAGTTAGTATATAGTAGCTTTAATCTTTAGAGTCACAATGTGTATGATAGAATGGCAACCATGATTTTGGTAAATTTGCCATGCGTCCGGTGTTGTAAATAAGGATTTTTGCAATAAAAATCCACCATTCTCTAAAACAAAATGATACACAGGTTGGTTCGTGTATCGGTATAGGACTAGAGAGGATACGGTATGGAAACTAGTCTATAAACCCACTCGGCGCGCCTCATGGATTTATTGCAGTTTCACAGTTATCTCAAAACCTACCAATGTATTTACATCTGTGCATCATTTTGTATAATTTCATTTTAGATGTGAATTATACAGTGCGTATCAAAAAAAGTTTACACTAAGAAAAAATCCTGTAAAATTAGACATTTGTAATATTCTGAAGATATTTCCACATTTCAACATTGGTACATATCCATTTTAGCAAATGACGATATAACTGTCGAAAAATATTTGCGCTTGAGTGAGCACCACTTACTTTTGAAAAGTTAGTGAAAATGATTTGCGCAGAACTTTGAAATAGTTATGCGAATTAAAGTAGGCCATAATCATGAAGAACTTGTGGAATTTACCTAGTAAAAGTGATTTGAAGATATCTTTTACCTTTTTAAAAACTTATTTCCTTGCCCAAATATTTGGAAGAGTGCATTGCGCCCCACCCCACTCCCCCAAACACGGAGGCCATCGTGACGTTATTTGCTTTACACTGAGCTGTGTGATTTACATTAAATGGCTTTGGCTTGATTTTCAATTTGTTAATCATTGTCAAGCTTGGAAAAAGTGTGGAGTATAACAAGTATTATTTGAAAAATGAAATGTAAACCCACTTTAAATGAAAAAACTTAGTGAAAAATGCTGGAGATGTCTGATATAAAATATTTGTTCAGATTCAGTTATGTCCTCAGATCCAGCTGGCACAAAAATTGTAAAGGTCGTGCTTACTAAGTGTTGAAATTTCAATATGGGTGGCAAAATTGTTACAAAATGCTTAAATATATCCGTTTTATTTCAATGGACTAAAAGTGCAAGGAAAATGAATGAGAAATTATTCACAGGGTAAGTTTGATTTTACCCTTTCCCCTTGGCTCAGCGTGAAAACAAGCATTTCTGCGCAGATTTCTGCGAGCTTTACAAAGTTGGGCAGTGCTCACTCAAGTGTAAGATTCTGTCAAACCTTTTACTTTCATTGGATAGATGAGACCCAAACCCAATATAGTATGTGAAAAAACTTCACACATGTTATATATTTTTTTAATTCCCAGGGTTTTTCCAAAGTGTAAAATTTTTTTGATGCGCACTGTACAAGGTAAATAAATCATTTGTCAGTCAAACTTTTCTGATTTCATACAAGCGTATATACTTTAAAAATTGATAAGCTAGGACTGGATATATCTTATCAAGAGACATTGGTTTCACCTTCACCATAAATGCAACAGTAATTTTTGCTCAGAATTATACTTTATAAGAATTTTTCTTAAAAACACTTTTATTCAAGGATTATCTGCCACTGTCTGCACGGATCTTCTAGCACTGGTAAGTTTTGATCTGAATTGAAGCATCCAATAACCAGGACGAATCTAAAGCTGATAGAAGTGCACAGTCAAGAAGAAACTCAAGTTAACCAGACATCGATCTTTAGGAAAGGAACTTAATTCTCATACAAGGCTACTCTGAAAAAAAGTGACTCCACTACCTGAATACCTGTGATTAGTTGCAACCGGTTGGAGCACGGGTCGTTTGATCTTCATATTTTGGAGGTTATCATAAGAACTTCAAAACTGTTACACTACCATTTAAATTCTTTTGTGTGTAAACCACTGTAATTGAATTTGTTACATGTTATACCAAGCCTACATTTCGGTAATTTAAATTCTACATGTACATCAAAATTGTGTGATTTAATCAAAGATTACAATTTTTATCTTTAATCTGAATTGCTGCATTTGCAACTGACACCATGACAAAATTAATTACTTTGATATTTTGTCTCATTGTTAATGCGTATGAGGCTAAGGGAATATCCTTAATGCAAGGTCAAGAAGCCAACTTGATTTTCCCATATCCATGTAATAGTACAGAAGTTACGTTACAACAATCAAACAGACGGCCATTTTACAGATCAACAGAAGGGCCATCTCTGTCTTTGCCTGCAAATCAGGCTCAGCGATTTCAGGTTAAGAATCTGATTGTCAATGGGAGCTGCTCTCTAGATCTTACCATAAATGAGCTCATGAGAGACGATCAAGGAACATATGTTTTGTTTGTCTACAAGGATGGGGACATACTAGGTGATGGTATACAAAGAATTTTCCTAGAGGTAAACTGCCCTCCTAAAAAGGCATGTTGTGTTGTGGACGAATATTATAGTAGAGGATGGGTAACAATAGACTGTACAGCCGATGCTGAAAGTCTTCCAGGAAAGATTGAATGCTATCAAAATGGTTTATCAATGCCTCATTTAACAGACCCTGCTGTGAGAGGCTCTTTATTGAAACAGAATATTATCATCAGGGAATCACAGCCGGCATTTTGTTGCTATTTTGCTTTGAATGCAAATAAATCAAGCTGTGAATGTGATGATACTGTCTTGTTTCAAAATGAATATCATGGACAAGATTCCTGTCCGAACATACCAATTACAACACAAATATCAACAGATCATACAAACATGGTATGGCTTATAACCTCTATGAACGCTACAGACTACCTCTTATCAACATCCACTTATCCAATAGAAATTTCTATACATGAACGAAAATTAACAGGCCTAATCATACTTTATGCCATTGCATCAGTTTTGATCATATCATTAATATCTGTAATTATCCGTTGTGCCTGTACATATATCAGAATCTCAAGAATAGCAAGGTTGTATCAGAACATCCATCTACATAAAAAAAAGATCGAAAGTGATGCTGAAGAATATACGACTATAACATTTACATAAATCAATGAAAAGCGAAAACATTAATTTTGATAAATTGAAAATGAAGATTTGATAGTGATGCTCAAAAATATATTGAATTAAATTCAAAACAGGTGTGCCCTATTGCAACAAGGACCTCAAGAAATTTGCAGACATCCTTGATAAAATGGAAACATTCGATCAAGTAAAAATGGATATATTGTCAGGACAGTATGAGGAAATATGAAATATAATCTCCTGATTGATTCATTCAAAAATGAAATCTGATCTAGTAAATGCATCTCAAATAAGATTGGTACTGTATGTAAATGTCAGCATACTTTTACTATTATTACTTATATTTACACATTCAATTAGTTCTTATTTTCTACAAAATTAATAATGCTTTCGAACACGTTAAACATCACAGCTGCAAAATTCTTTACAACATTTTGTACGATTTTGTACGATTTACAACATTTTGTACGATTTTTGTATATAGTTGTATATATAGTTTGTTTATAATTAGTATTGAAACTAAGTTTAGGGGCTTGCCTTCTCTAAAAAACTTTTGCTATTCTTGGCAAGTCCCTCCGTTCATTTCTTGTTTCTTTTCATTGATAAAATTACTGCAACAAATTGTAGTTTTGTTTAATTTATATTCAACATTTGTTACGAAATTTCTGTCTGTATTATATTGAATATGTATTGTTACTTTGATTGTATTTTTAAAAAAATGTTGAACGGAAATAAATAAATCTGAATCTAAATATACAGAATTTATGCTGAGTAATCAAAAACATATGGACATGATTTAGAAATGAAATCATAACAAGCATTACATAGTACACTAATCCCGAATTAAAACTTATCATTTCTAATTATGTAAAAAAAAACTAATACTGTATTTTGGATAATCAGAAGTATTTGAAAATTAAAGAAAGTGAATATTCTATTTGAATCATTTTATACCCATTCTGTTGACTTGAAAATTTGAACAATTGTTCTGACTTCGGACCCTACCACAAAATGCTTGAACAGTGCAATCCAGCTGCGTGATATACGGCATGCCCCGTATAGACCAATTTCACAACGTGAGAGGGCAGCAGACTGGTCGCCATGCTGCGGTGGGCGAATCAACTTTTATAGTACACAAGTCAATAGGGTATTTGGTACATTCGTTCGATTTTTTTTTTATTTTGGACCAATTGAGCAGATTTCTTGTAAGATTCACAATGAGCATTAATCGGAGAAGTTCAGGTCGCAGCTGTGCTGTGTTCAATTGCCACAACAATTGGAGAAAGGTTCAGGATTGGCAGCAAAGTGAATGTGAAATTCACTCGCCTGAAGCCTGTTTGTGTGTGAAGCCGTACTCCCTCCCTGTGTGTCCTTTTCACTTTTCTTCATATCTTGTAATATAATCCAGCCTTGTTTATCTTCTACTTGAAAGAATATGTAAAAAATATACATATTTAACAAGGATTTACATATAATTTTCACAAGAAAGATATGATGACTTGTATATTATATTTATTTTGAACTTCAACAAGTACGATATGATTTGCATATTATATACAGATATACATGTATATTGTTTTTTTGCATTAACATGTCTTATTTATTGAAGGAAACCTTCGATAACAAGCTTTGCTTTCCAGAAGGTTCCTATTTCATTTCAAAATGTTATATTATATATTGCTTTACTTTGTAACTGTTAAAATTTTGGAATGAATAAATTCGTTATCAATCAATCAATCCCTGCATAGGTTTCCAGGCCGTAATGAAGGAATGCGTCGCCAGTGGATAAAAAACATCAAATCCTACTGGAACGGTAACTACCATGGTAAAAGTGAGAATTCTGCTTCCTGATTGGCTTTTACAATAAAAGTTGCCATTCCAGCAAGAGTTGCTATCATAATTTTTTTTATGAAATGGGCATTCTCACTGTTACCATGGTAGTTAACATTCCAGCAGGAGTTGCTATCATAACAACTTTTTATGAAACAGGGCCCTGGCCCTCTCTTCCCCTTCCTCCTTCCTCTCTGTTTTATTCTCTTGCCTTGCCCCCTCCTTTTGGATACTTATAGGCCTGCATAAAATGTGGTGGTGGTGGTTTTTTTGTGGGGGGGAGGGAGGGGGGATTTATTTGATCATGCTTAGATGGAAATATCAGTCCCTCTCTCTCCCTCTCTATCTCACACTATCTCTCTCTCACTAACCCCTTTTCTGTATTACACTATCCCTCTCTCTCCCTCTCTCACACACTCTCTCGCTAGCCCCCTCCCCCCTCTCTCTCACTACCCCCCCCCCTTTCTCACTATTCCCCTTTCCCCTCTCACTATCCCCCTCCTCTCACACATACTCTCTCCCCTCTCTCATCCTCTCTCTCTCTCTCTCACTATGTCTCGTTCACTCTCCCGCTACTCTAACACAATTTACTAGCAACAAGAAGTGAGCTCCCTAATGAAAACCAACAGCGATTCTTGGTCATCATCAACTCACTTTTACTGACAAAACTTAGGGGAAAAAGTAGGCAAAGTGCAAAAATTCATCATACCTTCATCGGTCAGATATGGCCATTGTCTTACATCGTCTACCCAGGTGTCCATGCTTTATTTTATTGATTTATGATGAAGTTAATGACACAATATCAGAGCTTATCTGTAATCTTTCATTGAATTTGTACACAGAGCCAATCGCGGTCAGCGCACTTGCCCACCGCAGCAATGGCGTCGCCGATAGAGGGCCAAATACATAAACCGGCCGTGAAATTGGTCTATAACCCATGCCCCGTTTGCGCGTTTCCGTTTTACACCCTGGCGAAGGCATTTTCCGGAAAAGTAGCCAAAAAGCGACTAGTGAAGAGTCTACGTCTACGTTTGTTTACATTATCAGTACTCGGCAGCTGAGCTTATACTTTCCAGGTTCAATACGAATGTTTGCCTTGATCATTTGCCTTGCCGATTTGCTGATGTCTGTCTTTCTCTCTATCTGTCTACATATCTATCTCTCAAATTCTATCTCTATCTATCTATGTAACTGCAGTATCTATATTTCTAATAATCTTCTCTGTCTCTCTCATTCTTTATGTAACATAATATCTATCTCAAATTCTCTATCTCTCTCTATCTATCCATCCATCTGTCTGTCTTTCTCTATTTCTCTCTATCTATATATCTATCTATGTATCTATCTATCTGTTAATTTGTCTATTTTCTCTGTCTCTCTCATTCTTTATCTTTCTATCTATCTAACATCTGTCTCTCAAATTCTCTATCTCTCTCCTTCTCTAGCACCTGTCTGTCTTTTTTCTCTCTTTCTCTTTGTCCGTCCATATTTCTATCTATAACATCTCTCTCTCTCTCTCTCCCTCTATCCTTCTCTCTTTCTTTCTCTCTCTCCCCCTCTCCTTCTATATATCGACCTCTCTGTCTCTCACCCTCTCTCTATTTATCTATCTATCCATCCATCTCTCCCTCTTTCTCTCTCTTTCTATCTATCTATCCACCTCTCTCTCTCCCTCTCTCTATTTCTATCTATATCTGTCTATATCTATTTATCAGTCTTCTATATCTATCTTTCGGCAGCTTCTAAGTGTATCAATCCATCAAACTTCAATTTGTCTTTCCATTATAAGTATCTGTTTATTTTGATTTTGTCTGTCATTCTATTCATTTAGTTAATAATTTATTTTTAGAAAAAAAATATAAACAACGCGACTGCAAAAGCATGTTCGGATTTCACTCCTGAATGCCGCTCTCTCTGTACATGAAGTGCCGAGGAACTCTGTGCTCTGATCAGTAACTGTGCAAATTGCATGCGGTGGTGGACCATAGGCTCGCCTGTGTCAGTGGTCGCAAGCTGCATGCAACCAGCGACGTGTGTAGACTCTTCACTAGTCGCTTTTTGGCTACTTTTCCGGAAAATGCCTTCGCCAGGGTGTAAAACGGAAACGCGCGCCCCGTTTGATCACAATGACAATGTGCTGTTTGAGTGTCTGGCAAATAATGCCAGTGGCCTCATACACTGTAGGCCACTAGGCCTATGTGTAATTTCAGGACATGTTCTTTATTCAATTTCATTTCATTTCGTTTATTTCCATTTTCAACAATTACAGTTTGTTTTGTACATTTAATAACAAAACATATTTCATGTATCCCTGTACAAAAATTATATTTAAGATTATTACATTTCTTACATCGGTCACAGCCGCACTGAAAACGTATGTAGGAAAATATTTCTTTCTATAAAGCAGGTTGACTCAGTACAAAATTTGAAGTCTATTAAAAAAAATTCTAGCATTTTATTTTTTATCATATATCATCTCAAAACTACCACCACCGCCATCACTCCTGATGGTTTTCTTTCTTTTACCATTTTTTTTTACTCTTATCATTTTCGTCATTGAAAATAAATTAATATATCAGAGATCATGATAGAGAGTCACTTTGACAGAAAGAGGCACTTTCAACTTACTAAAACATATCAAAATTCATTGTTTTGGCACATGACTTGTATGATATTGCATGTCACACACACTTTTTGTTAAATTTAATTGATGTAGAGAAAAATCATCTTGAACACAAAAAAACATTCCCGTCACAAAAAGTTAATTTTTTAAACACATCATGAGTTTTATCGCATATGTATATGACACACAAGCGGTGACCTAGCTATACGATACGATAACAGATTTGTATGTATGTTCCATGTTTTAATATTGTATAGGAAATACTATGATGAGCTTCTATATTTGTTATCTGTAACATCCATTCGGTGTATTTGTTCACACTATGCATTCTATGACAATATTTGTATTTGTGAAAAAAAAAAAATTTTGATATTCATTGGGAATATTATTACGAGTTTCTGTAAGTTATGTGTTACTGACTTGTAGTAGATTTGTTTACACTATAATGATATTTGTACTAGTATTTGAAAAATGTTTAAATATTCATTGAGAATATTACTATTAGCTTCATTATGTGTTGCTGACTTGCAGTAGGTTTGTTTACACTAAAACAATATTTATTTTTGTGAAATGTTTTGATGTTATATGGGTAATATTATAATGGGCTTCTACACTCTAAAAAATGAAGTGCTAATTCAGCTCTTAAAGAGCGTGCATAGTGACTGCACTTCGGAGTGCTGATTTTTCTCGTTCAAATTTGAACGAGAAAAATCAGCACTCCGAATTTGAACGAGAAAAATCAGCACTCCGAAGTGCAGTCACTATACACGCTCTTCAAGAGCCGAATTAGCACTTCATTTTTTAGAGTGCACCCTAAACACGTTATTTCCATATTCTGAAAATGCACCCCCTGACAAGTATTGGCGTGTGATACCATACCCTTAACAAATATTGGAAACAAAACGATACTCTTGGCAAATATTCCCAAAAATGAACCTCTAAATATGTACAGGAATGTTGTATTGTTACGGGTCCTTCGGTCGTCGGCTTTTAGTACGACCCCACCTTCTACACCTCGCGCAAAGAGGACTCTAAAACACGAAGTGTTGGGGCAAACAGGACATCCTTTATAAAACATTTGAATTTGTTTATCATCCCGCAAATTTGACCCTAAACACGTAATTTCCTAGCGAAATAGATACCCTTTTTTCATTATTTTTGTATTTTTGACACCCTTATCACGTTACGTACGTAACGTGCCCTATCGTGAAAAGGACATCCTTTTTACGTGTTTTTTTTTTTGGTCGCGCATGGTATCCACTCGTCAATGTAAGTGCAACCCCTCCCCGGCATGAGCCCTCATTTAATTTTATTCTCTGAGCGTTCAGTCGGTCTCACATATTGTTAACAGTAAACTATATACTCAACATGCTCAAGGGATATCATTCATGTGTACAAAGATGAATTTGTTGTCCTATTGTTTTTTTCCATTGCTTACTAGTTGCACGACAATTAATATTTAGCAAAATTGATGGGATAAAGGGAAGTAGGTATAGAATCACCAACAGGAGGGAAAAAAACATTTTGATTTTTTCAGCATTATACCGGATTTTTCTTCAGTTTTTCAACATGTTATGGTAAAACAAGAACAGTCATATTTTAGGTTAAGATGCTAGAATCAGAAGTTATTGTCAAACCTGAGTTGCGTCAAAATGTGTTGGATTGGATGACAGCTGGAAATTGTTATGTAAACATGATGTATGAGTAAACTTGCCTTTTGTAAATATTAAAAACAGCAATAAATAAAGGTACATGTAACTTGCGATACATGGCTTCAATGTGATTACTTATTAATAATATGCTATTGATAATAGCAGACCCCGCTGGAAGAACAGTTTTCAGAAGTGATGTGGCTACCCTGGGTAAATATGCCGTTATTATTATTATTACTTTGGGAATATCTTGGTGAATTCATCTCTATCTGGTGTATGTGGCTATTTATGAGATCAGATTGATGAATGAGACCGAGGAAAGCTTCTCCTGCAAAGAGCCTGGTCCCCTGGTCCTGCGGCCAATCTGGCTTGCTGGATCAGGCACTGCACAATCTTACAGATTCTGGTCCATGAGAGATGGGTAGAGAGAGGGAGAGAGAGAGAGAAGGGGGGGGGTGGGGCGGGGGTAGAAATAGACACAAAAAAAGTTGGGTGAAAAGCGGTAAAGAAGATGGGGAGAGGGACATAATATAGAAAGAAATAAATTAGGATTGTTGTTCAAAACATACAAAAAGAGGAAAAAACAACAAAATGGAAAGATAAAAAGAAGAAATATGAGCAAAAAGAGAAAATGAGGCAGACAGTGCAAAACATGGTCAAGTGAGTTACAATTATATTAAGAAAATAGGCAGACAGATGAGAGGAAAGAAGGAGGACAAGAGATGAAGTAAAAAATCAAGAGATAAATCAAAGAAGGATTAAAATATAAAGATCGTGAGAGACAACTGAATGAATAAGCAAGAGAGTAATAAAAGAGGAAAATGGCAAGTGAGAGATAGACGGAAAATATGACAGAGAAAAGAGGCAACTTCTCCCCCTGCTGCTTACAGCCATGTTCATTACCCTAAACAATGACCTTTATTCTTGTCAGATAAAATATCCGACAAGTCCTTTCATAAAACGCCCCCAGGATCTTGGTTTATTGTTTTTTGAATCAATTATTTACCGATTTTTTTATTCAAAAGCTTTCTATAAACACACACGCACACATCCCCTCCGGTATGTAAGTGTGTTGCCTCTTGGTCTACACCCGTGCCACCTTTCCTGTCAGGTCTCATCTCACAATATTATATAATTCTCTTTGCCAGTTCGTCTACTAGGCCTTATCAGTTTGGTCTATGAGAACCGGATCATCAGTTGACCTAAGTTTCGAAGCTGAAAAAAATGCCGTTGTTCACTCCAGGACGAAACTGCTGTTTCGATTCACAAATTTTCGACATCGGACTCCTTATTTATTGTCAAGAAGGGCATTGGTGAATATATTTTCTATGTTCTCGAAAGCGTTCTGCGTGATGGTGTGAAAACTCCCTAATATAGCTCACCACGCCCCTTCCCTCCACCTTCCCCCTCTCTCCTTTTCATGCCCCCTCTCTCACGACTCCCCCCTCTATCTCCCTGCTCCATTTGCTCTATTCATATTGAACAACCATCTTACCACTTTCAATCAAATTTCTCAGTCCTCTCAGATTCCATTTCATATATTCACACAAATAATCGAGTGGGCATTTACAAAAATAGGCTCCCATTCATCTTTCATACCTCTTTACAGGGCGGAGACAAAAACAAAATACGTCAAGACGTCACTCTATTATTTTATTTCCTGCTATAATTTATTCATGGCTACTAAAGATGAATAAAGATCAACTTTTTTTAAATGGAGAAGTCCTGTTATAATTTTATACAGGTAAGACGGAGGAAATGACAAAAAAGAAGGGGAATATTTTTCCGAATATTATATCATAATCAGAATTCCTCAATAAAAAAATAAACAGTTCATAAGCTTTATTTATAGATTTAAACACAATTTTTTTTCTTTCACTAAAATTGGCATAGTTGATTCAATTGAAATAAATCACAATTTTTTTTTTCTAACTAAAGATGATCAAACTTTGGCTTCCTAGCTTACCTCGATCACAGCTTTTCCAATAATTGTTGCCCATACTAAGTATCTGACCCGCTCACATTTTTAGCTCATTAAAGTTCACTGCATATATCAATATTTATAGTGAATATAATTTTTTTAACATGAAAACTTTCAATGGTTCTATATTGTAACCTATTTAGACATTCGCTTTAAAAATTGAAATGTGAGATCATTTTCCTTGAAATGAAAAAGGGATTGTGATCTTTAAACGCCTTGATTGGTCACCATTCACAAAAAGATGAAAGGGATGGGTATAGAAACTGGGACCCGTTTCATAAAGCTGTTCGTAAGATACGAATGGCTTTACGCACGACTGGAGACCCTTTCTTGTGCTATATGATGTATCCCTATGTAACTGATTTATGTATAAGAACATGTTCCAGTCGTTCGCAAAGTCGTGTGTAACTTTACGAACAGCTTTATGAAACAACATCCAGATCGAGTGACTATACTTTGAATATTATTATCTCTTAGACTAAATTCATATTCGGAACAAAATTCATTTTAAATAACATATTATGTTATGCAGGGCCAACTGGAATGACTGGGGGAACATCTTCAAGCAGAGATTAGTTATATCCCGGGTAAATATGAGTTATGATTAATATTATTATTTGGTATATATGAAGGGAAAGGTTGAGGAAGAAGAAACGAATAGGGGCAGTTACAAAAGACAGGTGACTACCGTAGAATCAATAATATTTATATGACAGGGCTCTACCATTTGGAACCTTATAACTTAAAATATTATAATTGCATATCCGGTCCATTGCTTTAGCTGTCAGTCGTCCATTTTCTTCTATACATTCTGCAAGACAGACAAAAAAAAAGATATGGTTACATCAGGGACCTACTAGTCAAACAATTAATCCCTACTAATACAATCATATGAATCTTCCGTTTGTTACATAGATTTGATTATCAGGAATCATTTTTTTTTCTGTATAATACAGGCCCTATTGTTTTGTTCGAAAAATTATGGTCATAAAACTTTTTAATTATGATTTAATTATTGTGTGTATTTGAGCAAACTGGATGAGTTGTTCAAACCTTACATCAAATATCATTTATATTTGTCCAATTTGAAATCCCCACACAGGTATACATTACAATTTTCTACAACATTAAACGATTCTTGTCTTTCATCTGATAAAACATTCACATTTCTGTTTCTCTGAATTGTTTTTTTTATTTTGAAATAAATTTCAAAAGGAGTGAACTCCCTTGTAAGAATGGCCAGATTTCTGTAATGTCTATATAACTATATAGTAATGATTTCTTTAGGTTATAAGGTATGCTTCAGAACACTACACGTAAATTCAAGTTGATATAAGTTTTGATACAAAAAATATAGTTTTAATCTTATACAAAGAATCCAAGCTTTGAGAAATAATGATAATCAGTGGCCATAAAACAAAAATAAGATCTTCCGAATCACTTGTGAATATTGTAATTTCTATCTTGATGAAATTTATATATTTTTGAAATTATTTTATGTTTTTTTGATTACGCAATAAAAAAAATTGAAAATAGAGAGAAGAGAAATATTTACCTTAACCGAGGTGTTGGCAAGCACCCTTGAGAGCTTGATAGCCACCGTAGAGGGCGGCAGCTTGGTCTTCACTGACTCCACGATCAAGGAGAGCCTTCTCTCTGAGTTTCACTGAAGAAATAAGAAGGAAAATACGCTTTGTTAAAGTGACATTTATGATGATGATGATAGTAATAATAATAATAATAATATTAATGATAATAATAATGATAATAACAACAACGACAACCGTTAACAACAATAATAACAATTATAACAATATAAAAATTATTATAGCGACAAGAGCAACAATTAACACATACCACATTTTACGAATTCATAACATAGTCAGGCAGCATATGTCATGATTTACCAGCTACTTCGAAAATTTGGCTAAGTCTGATTTTTCACTTTTATGTGATTGGTGACATCACAAGGAACAACTTTCAACTTGGTGACAAATTTCTAATGGTCATCTTGACCATGTGAGGGGTCAAAATGTGGTCAATAGGGGTCAATTTTTGAAATTGCCCCTTTTGTGTCGAGTCATACATCAAATTGTTTGCCTTGTTATACTAAACAATAAAGTGTACATAGATATATACTCTTGACCTTCCGTTAAAAAGTTATGACCGGAAAGGTCAAAAGGTCAACGAACTTTCGGCAATGGCAAATTACACTGAAATTGTTAAGAAAGCTCCTTTCCGTGTTCTTATGCATGTGTGTACTTTTTTATTTTCGAGTTTGATAAGTCCATCGTCAGAGGTTCTTATCCAGAAGATAGAAAGGGTCAAGACAAGGTCAGGGAAAGGTCAAAAGGTCAACAAACTTTCATTACAAGTCAAAATACACTAAAAGTGGTTAGAATTTTAGAAGTCTTATTTTTCGTGGGTGCCTTTGTTTTGAAAAGTCTCTATCTAAGAAGACATTATATATAAAGGGGTCAAATGTGCTTGCTTAGGAAAAAACAGACAGAGATAGACGTTGAATACATTCAGTGTGGTATCATGGTATTGCATTAATACTTTGAAACGACTTGACACCATTATGCCCTTAAAATCTTATCATCATCATGGTGTGATAAGTGCAACCAGCTCTTTCCGATTTTTTTTTTAATTTATTTATTTAGGAATTCAATTCAAGTTCAATTCATTTTCAATTTACTAGTCTTATAAGTAAAGAAGTATTTTCTTCATTTGCTTTGTACAGAATATTTTAATTTACTTAAATTATTGTAATGTATTGGGGTATAAATGCTATGTTAACACAAAAAACCCCAAATCGATTGATCAGTGCTCCCAGCTCCTAAGAAAGATGCCTAACATTTCATTTTCATTAACTTGCGAATAAGATAATGAGGTGAGGATTGAGGATGATAAGTTGGGTTCCAATTGCTCCTCAATTAGTTCTAATGTGTGACGGTTATATTATTTCTGGCAAAGAGGTAACATCGATCGTGCAGGCATGCTCATTGTAGTCATGGGTGTCCATTATGCAGATGTGATATCCTGACCATTACTCGATCTCTGAAGCCAAGAAGGGCTACACAGTTCTGGTGCATGTGCTGTTCTGAGCTTATCATTGGGGGCCCTTTTGCATTTTGCAACGTGAAATTTAAGGATTTCGTGCATACTTTTGGTCAATTATATTTATTTTTCAGTAAAAATTAAAGTCTTCACAATTTCTGGGGCAGCTGTGAGAACTGGTATTAAGTTTAGTCTCATGTTGTATGCTCTGGGAAAAAACACACTTGATAAAATCCGGGGAAAAATAGAACAAGCCGTAATAATGGCAGCACATCAGTAATCAGAAATGTGTAGTCCTTCTTGGCTCCAGAGATCGAGTACTGGTCAGAATATATCACATTTGCATGATAGACACACATGCCTGATTACAATGTGCATGCCTGTACGAAGTTGCCTCTTAATTGTCAGAAATATAAGGAGCAATTGGAGCCCTACCTATCATCATCCTCAATCCTAACCTCATTATCTTATTCGCAAGTTAATCCAAATAAGATATTAGGCATCTCTTTTAGGAGCTGGAAGCACTGATTAATAGATTAGTTTATTCTTTTAACATAGTATTACATATTTATACCCCAATACATTACAATACTATATTGATTAAAATATTGTGTACAAAGCAAATGGATGAAATGTTTCTATCCATATCAAAGACTAGTAAATGGAAAATGAATTTAACTTGAATTGAATTCCTAAATCAAGAAACTCTGAAAGAGCTGGTTGCACTTATAATATCATGAAGATGATACGATTTTAAGGGCATTAGGGTTTGTCAAGTCGTTTCAAAGTATTCCTGCAATACTACTGAATGTATGCAACGTCTATCTCTATTTTGGTCTCAAGTGAGCACATTTGACCCCTTTTTTATCTAATGGATGTCTTCTTAGATAGAGAGTCTTTTCAAATAAAGAACCAATTACTTCTTAGATTCTAACCGCTTTTAGTGTATTTTGGCTACCAATGAAAGTTTGTTGACCTTTTGACCTTTCCCTGACCTTGTCTTGACCGTTCATATCTTCTGGATAAGGACCTCTGACGATGGACTTATCAAATCGAAAATAAAAAAAAAGTACACACATGCATAAAAACACGGAAAAGGAGCTTTCTTATTAATTTCAGTGTAATTTGCCATTTACCGAAAGTTCGTTGACCTTTCGACCTTTCCGGTCATAACTTTTTAACGGGAGGTCAAGAGTATATATCTATGTACACTTTTTTGTTCAGTATAACAAAACAAACAATTTGATGTATGACTCGACACGATCGGGGCAATTTCAAAAATTGACCCCTATTGACCACATTTTGACCCCTCACATGGTCAAGATGACCATTAGAAATTTGTCACCAAGTTGAAAGTTGTTCCTTGTGATGTCACCAATCACATAAAAGTGAAAAATCAGACTTAGCCAATTTGTCGAAGTAGATGACATATGCTGCCTGACTAACAGGGTCGTTCTTAAGAAAAAGGAAAACTACCTCATAATTCATTGTCCCAATAATCTTGGCTTGAAATGAAGACCAATGTTAATGTCCGTAACTGCATTTCTTTGGATTAATAGGCCGATTCGGGATTTGCTGGCCACTTACAGTGGAAGCAGGAACTGTGCAACTTGTTTATCTGTGTTTTTCAATTATCTATTTTGTTTTTATATATATTTGTTTATTTTTGTTTAGCTCTAGTAGAATGGAACACCCTATCAGCAAGTTCCGTTTTGTAGGGTCTACGTTCGTTCTTGTGTGGGTGTGCATGGGTCTGTGGGCCGAAAGATGGCTGGGCCGAAAGATGGCTGTGTCGTGATTTTCAATAATAATTATTTAAAAAAAAATCGTTTCAAGAATAGTGCCATTATCTTGAGAATGGTATGTCAGTTAGTTGACTTACTCAAATCGTTTAAGGGAAGAGAGTTGACGACCCCACACCCGCTCTTAACTGCCCCGGCTACATCGTTGGCAGCCTTCTTTGTCCATCTGGAGGCGTCGCTGATGGCTTTAGAGAACCAACTAGCAGTGAGCACGTCGTCCATGGCCTGCTCATCCAGAACTTAAAATAAAACAACGTTCCATTGTAATTAAGAAAATAATGGAAAATATTATGCAGATATTGCCTGATTATCGAAAGATTGAATATGACGGAGTTATATTGCTCCATCAGTTCCGTTAATTATAATAATAAGAAATCATTATGACAGATAAAACTATCATACAGGAATTGTCTGCCCAGACAATGATTATAACATTTTAATTCTCCGATGGATCTATATTAATCCATAATGAAATGACGTTCTGTCATGGGACATAATAATTGTAATAAGTATTAAAATTTGATTGTTTTTGTGACGAATAAAAACTGCAAAGATAAAAAAAAGAATTAAAACTGTACAGAGATTGCAAGCCTATAGCGTGGAAAATAACATTACATTTCCCAGATGGATTTATATTACTTCATATCAAAAGATTATGCTGTTTAATAGAAATATGAGAAAAGAAAAATACATGTATACAAAAATTGCCTGCTTAGACGTTGTTGTTTTTATTTTCCGACTGATACAGTTCGATACTTCCACATTTACGAAAAAGTGCATACAATACACTCTTAATTCCAAACACTACAAGAAAACATGGTAGCGTAAAACATATGCGAAATGGCTTGATTATGTCAAACGTTTACAACATAACTGAACGCTTTTTCTTTGATACGAATTTCTGTATAACATTTTCATTTCTAATTTTCTCAAAATATTTATCTCCCATATTTCAAACTTACAGAGCCCGAAGTCATCTTCCTCGTCAACATGCTGCTCCAAGCGGGCAGAGGTCACGTGGCTAACCACGACCCCCAGAATAAGCAGAGTAGTAATGATCTTCATATTCATTTTGATAGATGATCTGTGACGGAATAAAATATATATATATATAATTTCCAATCATACCTCAATATATTTTATAACGCCTATAGACAATTTCGCTAGTGGCTTTGCAATTTATTGCTTTACAATACACAACCTACCGACACACTTGACATGCTTGAAGAAAGTTTATTACCAAACGAGAAAAAATAGCAGCGAAAATTAATTTAAAAGAATTAATATATTTAGCTTTACTTAAACTAATCCAAATCCTTTGCAGTTTAATGCTGTTTTAGCAGAGCTAGACAATGAAAGAATGTGGCCCAGAATGTCTTCATTAGTTATACAATCATGTTGTTATCATACAATATTATAGTGGCAGAGTTAGCATTACTTTTTGTTTCAAAACCATACTTCATTTTTTCCTCGTTATATACAAGATGTGAAAATAACAAATAACGTGAGACCATTAACATAATGATTTGAGAAGTCATACATAAACAATTCATAAATAAGTTGATGTTGGTGAATATCGGATGCGTTATGGTCTTCCATATTTGAAACCTCATCCCCTCCTTTTTTACTCGATAAAATAAAGTTGGTGGGACTTAATTTCATTAAGGATGGTAAAGAAAAACAAGTAAATTTTTGTAAAAATAATACTGCCAAAGGTACAAATACTTTGTAAAAAAATTAGGCATTTTTTGTTAATACAAAATTTGTAAAGTTATTTCCACAATACATTTTGTTAATATAGCCTCCACATTAGGTATTGGCATTTACTTCGAAATCAAGATGTTAAAACAATACAAAATAACTATACGCACGTATAATGAAATCAAAAGTATGATAAAATGGCTGGATTAACCCATCCAGCTTTATATAACAACACAATTTGCCGAGATCCACAAAATATACAGCAATTACTAATCATGCTGAACCCCCCCCCCAAAAAAAAAACACACATTAAAGATAACTGAGGCAACAAAAATGAAGAAAACATATGGGCGCGTAATGCCAGTGGCAATCAAACGCAACTTAACTTCCCAAAAAATGAATCGCAAGATTATTTTCAGTCAATCATGAGCACCTATAAAAGGGGAATGAAACCTTTGGAACAAATAGGCTTGTGTAGAAACAGAAAAATCAAAAAATAAGAATAAAGAAAGTTTGAGAAAAATCGGATAAATAGTGAGAAAGTTATGAGCATTTGAATATTGTACTCACTAATGCTATATGGAGATCCTCATATTGGCAATGCGACAAGGATGTGTGATGTCACTGATGAACAACTTTCCCTTTGGTGGACTATAAAATACCCTCAAAATGTCTCTTTTTGCTTTTTCTTATGATGATACAAACTCTTTATCCATGATGTACATGTATTCTTAAAAATTATGTATTACATGCCCTCATGTAGAAAGAACACATGATTTATGGATAGATGTGATAAAAGAGGCAATTCAAGTGAAATATATACTAAAGTAATGGGGAGAGTTGTTCACAAGTGACATCACACATCTTTGTCGCATTGCCAATTTGCTATCTCCATAGCATTAGTGATCGCAATATTCAAATGCTCATAACTTTCTCATTGTTTGTCCGATTTTTCTCAAACTTTCGTTGATCTGTTTCTTTGATTTTTCTGTTTTCACACAAGCTATCTTGTTCCAATGGTTTCATTCTCCTTTAAGAATGAACAGAAATCTATTGTAACTTACCGAATCAGGAAAGTTGCGGGAAAGTTATGTTCAGATCCGATGTCTTGACTGGCGCCGTGAATGATTCTGCTCTGGACTTAAACGGCCTTTTATGCACTTTGCTCTCATGGTAAAGTCTGGCATTGATCGATGAAGGTCGAAGACCAGCTAGGGGCTGTCCTTTTTAAAAATCTTGTTGAAAATCTTAGTCCGCCCCTGCCCCTACGTAGTACCGCCCCCACTGAGGGCGGAACATGGAGAAAGCAGCAGGACCGTATGGTTAAAGGTGATCCGATACCTTGACCAAACGTCCATGAACAGCAGTGACTGAACGGCCGTAATCAATAGCCATTCAGTCATTATCACATAATTCTATGATTAATCAAAGTCATACTGGGCATTTGGGGTTTACAGAAAGGATCCTGTTTCCTTTACAGAATTTGAAAACGGTTGAAGCATGTTCATGCGGTACTTTCGATCATATCAAAACATCAACGATTAATAGTGATGATTTGAAGTGCCCACCCAATCTCGTCACCCTGTCATGTCTCGTAACAGGGATCAATGCGTCACGAATTTAGCATCTCGTGAGGGATTTTCATGACAAGATTTGTTCTGATTTATTTGTTTAAAAAAAGAGAGATTAATACAGGATATTGTCATGCATGGTTTCGTACGCCATAATTTTGCGGCAGGAACTTTTCTATTAGTTGCAGGAGAAATCTAACAGATTATGACGTAATTAAATTCACATAATGATGCAGTTACTATGCAACGTATCATAATGAATTTCTTTTAATTATGACATAACTATGTTATCATAAGTATGCGGTTATGCTACGCAATGCATGCAGCTAGCGTTGTTTATGGCGCCAGGGCGCCATTTTTGCATGACTTTGTTTCTGCGTGTTATTTCACTTTCCGATTAATAAATCGAAAGTAGTTAAGGGTAATTTTTTCGACTGTCTCCGATTAAGGTTTTTAACCCAAACTAGGGATATTTCGTACCAGAAAAAAAATTTGATAAGCAAAGAAATTTTTTTTACCCAAAATTAAGGAATTTCGTTCCCGAAAATTGACAAGCAAAAAGAGAGAAAATAAAGGTCTTCACTTGGAAGGGGGGGGGGGGGGTGGTCAAACTTCTGTTTTAACGGAATTTCTACGTCACGAATATTAATTTTGCTTCTCAATGGGGGGCGGGCACGGGCTGGCTGTTCCCCCCCCCCCTGGATCCGCCAGTGATTATATAGCATCATGTTGGATGAGTGTGTTACTACCTAAAATAACCCTTATAGTCTACCTTTTCCAAAGTGAACTACCGAATGATTTGTATTATTTAAAAAAAGTACAGTCGGTAATTGATACATAACATTTTAAAGCATTCTATATTTATTTAGAATTTTGTGTCCATTCTATTTTGTCTTTGTTTTAAAGAGCCGGATTTGAAATCAAGAAAAATGAATTGCCTTATTCAAGTTGATGGTATACTCATACATCATGCTACGGTATACAAGGACAAAACTTTGATCACATTTCAGCCTCTATTATTATACATGTATTTAAGTTCATGTCATGTAGGCCTATTACAATTTCCAACAATCGTTTACGATATGTTTTGTTCCATCTGGTTCCATACGTCTTGATACATAATCAATAAAAAACGAAAATTTATAATTGTAATCAAGACAAGCATACAAACATGTATAGGAACGGAGGAGGCTGCTCACAAGCGAAGCTTGTATAAAGTGCAGCCTCCTATTAAAGTATCCGTATAAACAGTATGAACAAAAACACAAGTCAAACATGGTTAAAATTTGGGCATAAATCCAGTTGAATGTGTAGTTTAAAAAAATTAAAATAAAGAAAGAAAATGGGGAAAGGCGAGATTAAAAGTCTCCAGATTGTTGCGCTTGCACTCACAGCGAATCTCATGGATCAACATCAACGTCTACTTCATGTTTATACATTCATATATTTCATGACCGATTTCTAAATGTTTATGAAATACTTGTTTAAATTAGTATTTCTTTTAATTAAAAGAAGGGTTTGTTTGAATCACAAGAAACGATAGCGTGGTGAATAACTTCCAACATTTCGCAATTTGTCTAATAATGATTTGAATGCACTATATCAAATAAAGTTTCAATTAAAAAAAAAATTAAAATCCGAATTTTATTTTAAATTCGTATCATAATGATGAATTTTAGTGCTGTTAGTGACGTTCCAATATATTACCAAGGTTCGAGAAGGTCTACTGGTAATATCGTCAACAGCTTCTAGATCAAGTTTCTAATATTATATAATAAATAGCAAATATCCGTTTTCTTCGGGGATTCAAGGCTTTATGTCCCTCTTTTGAATATTCATGTGTATTCTAGATAAACAATTGGTGAATTCGTGATCATGTGATAAAGAATGATTTCAATACAGGAAAAATGAGTATCTGCAAAGAGCTCCGAGTAGTTATCGATAATTAGGCTCGTGACGCCAGCAAGCTCCAACCAAAGTCACTACATAAAAAAAAATGTCGCCATGATAAATATTCCGAACTAGGCAAGGTAAGCTCTTCCACGGGAAGAATCAGATTGAAAGTACCCGTTTTTTACCTCTATTTTAGAATTATGAACATAAAAATGCGAAGATTTTAGTGACACAAGACGCGTCAGCCGTGCGTGTACTTATGGCTCCCATTGTCACGAGCATAGGTATAGAATAATGAAAAAGGGTAAATAATCAATAAAAAACAGACTCTCCTGACACGAACATTGTCTCTTTGTCTAGAATCGTGAAATGAATTTTAAACGATAACACAATAACACAAAATGAGGATGCTGTGAAGATCAGTAACGGTTGATAATGCCTTAGCAATAAAAAACACACTCTTAGGAGGTAATATAAGTTACTTTCATCGAGTCGAAGAGTGGCATAATTAACGAACAAAAAGTTTAAATTCCATCAGCAAAATCAAAGCACGAAGACTATACTGAATATAACGTGTGTCTCTGTTATGTGAGGTTAAACCCACATAGCTTTCAGTATAAACTGTACAGTGAATATCAGTCAGATAATGATTACCTCCATCATGTTTCGTGTTGGATTCATACTTTCATTCTTCTTGCTTGGTAAGAATCGATGAATTTTCTTCTTTTTTTATTTAAAAAAAATCTTGTTTCACCACAATATTTAGAAAATGAAGATAAGATGACACATTACAAGATATATCTTATTCATTTTTTTTTCAAAAGATACATCAAAATGACGTTTTCCTGCCAGGAATAATGATACTTGCGAAAGTAGCTGATCGTAAACTAATCGAATAAAAATGTTTCAAAAGATAAAACAGGACATTTACTGAATGCTAAATCTAAGAACATTCGACAACATCCCTTCTTAGACTGGTTTTATTTATAATAAATTTCTTGTATTTAATATTTTGCTTATTTTTTTTCGATGGAATGCATTACGTTTTAATATAATGAAAGACTTTTTTTCATTATTTTTTGTTGGTTTATTTGTTTTTGTTTTTAATGATGTGCACCATTCATCTCACTTGGTGATGCCACGAGCATCAGGACCATTATAGGCTTATTCATCAAATATTTGATAATTCATACTCGTATTTTATTTCTTTCTGTAACAGGCGCACAAGATGTAATGACATCACCAATGATCTTCTGTGGTCAGGAAAATATAAACGATGAAAATTACCGAGGTCAGATGATCTTGGAAGAAGTCGATCCCGTCTTTATGGCTTGGGCATCAGAATATGTGTCACCAAGAAGCAAATTTATAGCTTGCCGTTCGGGTACGTAGGTATAGTTGCAGTGAGGGGGGGGGGGATCCAGGAATTTCCAAGGACCCTGGGGAAGACTACTTATTGTTGAATATTTGTTGAAAATGAAATAAATGAAATGAAATGAAAAATGAAAAAATTGTGAAATTTTGGGGTTGATATTGCGAAGGAGCAAATGTGAGAGGGTGTGTATCATAAACAGGATGAGAATATCTCGTACAGCTTCATTTTTTTCTTTCTTTTTCATCTCCGTTATTTGGATATTTTTTATGTGGGAGGGGTGCAGGATCGTTCCTACATGATTTTTCCCCCGCATTTTCCTTTTCCTTTTACCTCCTTTTCTTTAATTTCCCTTTTCGTTGTTTCGTTCTTTTTTCTTTTTGCTGCTGGGAGGGGGGGGGGGGGGTCAGTGCTGCATTGCCATTATTATTATCATTATCATTATCACTATTATTATTATTATTATTATTAATTAGTAGTAGTAGTAGTATTGCTATTATTATTATTATTATTATTATCATCATCATCATCATCATCATCATCATTATTGTTATTATTATCATCATTATTTATCCTTTGGCGTGGCATTTCAAGTGCATATCTGTTTAAATACAATCTCATATAATGCATTCTAGATCCTTGTAAAAACGGTGGAATCAGAGAGGCAGAGGGCGCCATTCAGAGATGTCGGTGTCCAAAACATTATGCAGGAAAATACTGTCAATGTAAGTCATTTTAAAGATCATTATGAGTCACATATTTTGCTTTGACTTGAACTCAGTCAAAGGCCTTTATATTATAAATTATGATTCGTTCGATTTCGAAAGTCAGCATGAAAATTAAATGATATTTGTAAATCAATGAGAAAAGGTACTCGGCACAACAAGAAGGAAAATTTAATTCGCAGAGTCGGACTGATACAAAAATTATATCTGTGAAAGTCTGGGTTGAGATTTGGAATTGAAAATTTCAACTCAATTCATTCAATTCAATTCGGTTTATTAGATATAAAACAGAATACAATGCTGTAGTCCGAAGATTAATTGTGCAATGTTTACATTGAATATTATTTACATTTGAAGATTGTATACACTTAAAATTATTCACATGTAAATAAGAAACAGTTTGTTGAGTCATGCACAAGGAGATTTCAGTAGATAATACTAGCATGGATTCTGATAATTGTGTATGGGGGGAACCTTTTTAAAACTTTAAATCATACAACAAAAAGGTCAGAAATATAATTCAGATTTGATTTTCTTTATGAAGATATGAAATAGAGATCTATAAATAGAATCAAGATATTACAACAGAATGAATCATAGAACATTTAAATAAAAACAACAACACAACCTTTGATTATGAAATCCATTAAGAATGGAACAGAGATTACTTTGAGATATGGAATTGAGGCAGTGATAAACGAATTCATAATAATTCTAAAGAAAATCAAAATTAACAAATAATGAGAACAAATACATGCATATATAAATTAAAAAAATATTCACATCGCTAAGCATTTACAACTGAGCATTGACCAGTTTGACAAGTGAGGGTACACTTGATTTCCTATATCGTTAATTTCTAAGGAAGGTCCAAGTGATGACAATTTTTCAGTCTACCTTGCGAGACACGCTGCCTTTCAGCCGTTCAAGACGGTCCAGTACATTAACCTTATAGGACAAGCTAAACCTAGGCCATTTCATGGAATTCAGTTCGAAGGACACGTGTGCTGCGTCGGGATTCGAACCCCGGTTCTAAGTCTGGAGGCTTATATCCACTGAGCCACAACACCTCTCGGTTTGAAATACATCCTCTCTCTAGTATAGTAACGTTTTCTTGTTTAAATTCCAGATTGTAGTTTCTATTTAGCAAATCAACCCACATTTAATACAACCATAATACCATACTCAAACGATCGGACTGGCTTCAAGTTAAGAACACGCGGGATTAAGTACACTCTTGCGTTTGTTGGTGAGGCCAACAATAAGCAAGCCATGATGATTTTCTGTAAGTATATGTCTTTGAATCCATTTTTCAGTATAGGCAAAACGCATTTTTTTTAATTCACAAGATTGAGGTTGATAATGATAACAATAATATACTTCAATACCCCCACGTGGCCGTATAAACCGAAATTTTTCGCTGCGGGGGGGGGGGGCAGCGCGCGTGAATTTTTTTGAAAAAACAAAACTCAAAAGCGAGTGAGTGAAGCAACCGAGCTTTTTATCGGGGCACTTTTGCATTTTTGAAAGTAAAATTGGAGGATTTCGTGCAGGCTTTTGGTGAATTTTGTGAAATTTTCAGTATGTTGGGGTGGGGGCAACTGCCCCCGTTCCCCCCTCTGCGTACGGCCATGCTTAAATAGCGTATATATTTCGAATCGGAGTAAAAAATTATCAGCACAAGAATTAAAATGCTAATGACATCCCTCTCACCATGGCCCTGTGTCAACACGACGCACAGTGGGCCAGAATGAGTTGAAAGTGCGCCAAAATTATATTCCAGGTTATATTTTTACTTTAACATTTTAATTATGGGTAATTTTGGGCGCAGAATCGACTGAACATAATTTAAAGCCGATATGACGTCACTTTGATACCAAATTTTGATTGGCTGCTCAAAACCTATATCTGTGTAAAGACAAACTACGCTAAACAGTGTGCAGTATAAACTTTGTGTTATGTGTTACTTAAAGATTGACCAGAGTGAATGTTGGTTCATGCTTATCACATGCCTAAAAAAGTGTGTATGAGATCCTGAAAATAATTTTATGGCATAAAAATAATCATTAGATAAAACAAATACTTAAAAATCTGAAAAATATTAACCGTGCTTTATCAAGCGGTGTAGACTTGGGTAAAACGCAGAGTACACCACGAATGTTTTACTATGATGAGGGTTTTTGGCTGAAATTATTCTACAAGTAAATCTTATCTCTGGGAGGGGGGGGGGTAGCCCTTATATGCGTCATCAACCTTTATTTTGTTTTCATTATGCCCGGAATTCATGTCATTTTCATGGAATACAAGGGGAATCGTCCTCGCCGTGCAAACATGAACGGCAATGTACACCCACTCGGTGCGCTGCGATGACTGCGCGGAATAAAAATAACCGTTTTTGAACAGGTTTTGGGGAGTTGTGTCAAGTAAAATCGAATCTAACACGAAAACGGGCAAAAACGGGCAGCTAAATTTGGTATCGACTTAAAGCTTGGACATCTGACAAAATGATGATGATAGAATTTAAACGGAAATCCATGGAAATCTAAAATTTTCTAATGTAAATGCAAAAAACATAGATTATCCGCCTATTTCGAGGAATAATTATCTTAAAAACCCCCTGGAGTGTCTTTTATCTACTTTGAACCCTTTCGCACGAAAAAAAGAATATATCATGATTATGTGGGTGCCATTTCAGATTCCTGTATGAAAAACCTCCTGTGAAATGGCTTGTTTTTCAACTAAGTTGTCATATACGCGGCATTTCGCAAAATGCAACATTATTTTTACGATTTGAGGTAGGAAATTAACAACCTTTATGCAAATTCCCGAATGAAATATTTTGCTGAAGTATTCGTCAAAGTGTTGTCTTTCAGCTGGGCATGACAAAAATTAAAAATCTGAAATTGCCCAAAATGACTTATGGCGCACTTTTGTTTCGCCCCGGCCCACTGTGCGACGGTCGTGGGAAGAAGACGAGCAATTTACCAAAGACGTCGCTGGATCACTGCGTGCATGGGAGGTGTATACACCTACAAATGTAATAACTCCCATAAATGTAATAACGCCCGTAAATGTAACAAGACTTTACCCACAAATGTTATAATTTCACCCACAAATGTAATAATGCACTTTACCCACAAATGTAATAATTTCACCCACAAATGTAATAATGATAATGCACTTTACCCACAATGCAATAACTTTTATCACCCACAAATGTAATAATGACTTTACCCACAAATGTAATAAATTTGAAGGGATATTTTTGATGAATTTGTTCTAAACTAACACCTTGTAGTAATGCATTTATAGCGCAAAGACTTTTCTCCGGACCGGGTTATTTAAAACAAATCATCTTAATGATGTTGAAAAAGTTCTTCAGTTGGCAACCAGTAAAAATGACTATTTTTGCCACTGCTTTAATTTTGAGCACTGCTTTAATTTTGAGCCTTCTTTGAAAGGATGAAAAGCTTTTTTTCCCTTCATCCTTTTTTTTCTATTTTACTTTCTTTTTTTTCCTTCTCCCTTTTTCTATTTTTCTCCTTTTGTATTATTTTCTGTTAATCTGTCTTTTTCTTTGTCTTTTTGTCCCTTTTCCCTCTTTATTTTCTACCTCTTTCCTTTTCTCTTTTTTCTTTTCTTTTCTTCTTTTTCCTCTTTTCCTTTATTTTATTTTCTTTCTTTTTGTTTCTTGTTTTATTTTTCCCTTTTTGTCTCGCCCACCAGAGGTGAGGGCGAGACTAATAGGGATCCAAAATTTCGTCCGGCGTCCGTCCGTCGTCTGTCGTCCGTCCGTCACAAACCTAATGACACATAACTCCACAACCGTAAGTTGCTTTTCAACCAAACTTGGATGGTAGATGGACTTGCTGGACCTGCATGTTATGATGCAGTCGGAGGTCACATGGTAAGGTCAAAGGTCATGTTCAGGTCAACGTTAAAGTTTACATGCAAGACTCTATTATCACAACTAACCCTGCAACCGTAAGTCGCTTTTCAACCAAACTTGGATGGTAGATGGACTTGGGAGACCTGCATGTTGTGCTGCAGTCGGAGGTCACATGGTAAGGTTAAAGGTCATTTTCAGGTCAACGTTAAAGTTTACATGCAAGACTATTATGACACCTAACTCTGCAACCGTAAGTCGCTTTTCAACCAAACTTGGATGGTAGATGGACTTGGGGGACCTGCATGTTATGCTGCAGTCGGAGGTTACATGGTAAGGTCAAAGGTCATTTTCAGGTCAACATTAAAGTTTATGTGCCAGGCTCTTATGACAAGTGTTATCATCCCAGTTATTTCACAATGAAGTTTTGATACAATTCTGTTGCATGCTCTCGCAAATCACGATATTTCTGGTCATTTTCACAAGTGGGCGAGACACAAAATCGCTCTTGCCTTGTTTCATTTCTTTTTTTCTTCTCTTTTTTGTTTGCTTTTTCTTTTGTTTTGATTGCAATTAAGAATTTCTATCAGTACCTTTCTTCTGTCATGTTGTGCTACATAATGTAGAGAAAGCAAAATAAACAAACAAACAAACTGGATTTGGGGCCTGTGTAAAAGGGAGTGAAAAGTGCAGGAAAGAAGGAAAATAATAATGATTATTATAAGAATAATGATGATTATTATAAGAATAATAATGATTATTATAAGAATAATAATGATTATCATAGTTTTAAATAAAACATGGAAATAAAGCGTAGTCTTTCTTCCAGACCCAGTTATTGCAAAATAAAAAAAATCATACAAAAACAAAACAAAACAAAGACCCTACACTCTTGGTATTGCTGAATAACATGAAAATGAAGCGTAGTCTTTTCTTCAACTCAGTTATTTCAAAATGATAAATAATAATACACAAAAGGTGTAAATACCCCATTATTTCATTAATGTTGAATAACATGAAAATATAGCATAGTCTTTCAGCCAGATCCAGTTATTTTTTTCTTCAAAATAACGCTAATAATAATTATAATAAAATCCAAATCTAAGACCAAACAATCCTTCAACCTGAGAACCTGTAATAAAACAGAGGTTTGTACCCCACACCCAGTTTTTTTTAATGCAACTCAGACCCCCAAAACATTGTAATAATGCATGGTTAAAGCAATCATTCTTACTCCAGACTCGGTTATTATTAAAAAAAATAGTTTTTGGAAATATTCCAAACGAATGCCCCATAATCCAATTTCCGTTTTTATGATTTTTCCAATAACTGGGTCTAGAGAAAAGACTATGCTATATTTCCATGTTATTCAACATTAATAAGATCGCGGGATCTTTATTATTATTATTTCATTACATGTATTTGCTATTTGAAATATCTTGGTCCGGAGGAAAGACTAAGCTATATTTCTATGATTGTGGGGTCTTTGTTTGGAAGATTGTTTAACTTCATATAACCGGGTCTTGAGAAAAGACTGTGACTTTGCGCTGTATCGCATTACCATAGGGTTTTAGTTGAGAATAGATTCGCCAAAAATCCCTTAAAATGTATTACATTTTGTGGGTAAAGTCATTACATTAGTAGGCGATCAAAAATTTGGTGTGTAAAGTGCATTTTTACATTTGTGGGTGAAATTGTTACATTTGTGGTAAAGTGTGTTTACATTGAGAGTAAAGTGTTACTACATTTGTGGGTGTTATTACATTTGTGGTCGTTTATTACATTTGCGGGTGTGACGGGGGGGGGGTGCCTCTTGTCAAGGCCTTGGCGGCTGCTTCCGGAGCGAAGCGCATTGAGTCTGGCAGTTAATTCGTTTTGTGAATTAGGATATCCCTCGCTTCGCCCGAGAAGCAGCCGCCAGGGACTCGAGAAGAGGCGGGGGCACTTAATTTCTCTCCCATATATCTATAGAAAAATGTATTTTTATTCAATATAAAAACGTGTCTTAAAGAAACGAATTATGCCCCTTTTCAAAATGAAAGGTGTCCTTTTTTTTAGAAACGAAATGCTCCTTTTTTCAAAATGATATTTTAAATGCCCTTTGTGAAGTAGCACCCAGGAGTTAATAATATTACGAAATATTCCCTTGCTAAGAAATTAATTTCATTTTTGGGGCTCCTGAACGGGCACGTACACATTATAGAGAATACATAATTGGGTGAATTATATTTAGCGAACATGTTGCCCTCGCGAGGTAGCAAAATTATAGGCCCTTTTACCGTTTGCACTATTTTACTCCCCTGCAGCCATTTCACACAAACGACACATGATCATAGTCTTTTATGGTTTGATTTGTACTAAATCCGTGTTTTTGAACATATTCACATTAGTCAATGAATGTGACGATCTTTTATTTTTGCAACGGTTTTTTTTTTGAAGGGACATGTCATAGAATAAAAAGAAGAATGATCTGTTCAACGAAGAAGCGCATCATAAAAGTGGCATTTGGACTCTCCCGTAGAAGTATCCTCTGCGTGGTCCCCGGGGGCCACTTCCATTGTCGAGTGGATACCATGCGCGATCATGGGGTCTCGAAAAGCACCCTAAACACGTAATTTCCACATTCTGAAAATGCACCCCTCAACAAGTATTTGCGTGTGAAACCCTACCCTTAACAAGTATTAGGAACAAAACGATACTCTTGGCAAATATTTCCTGAAATGAACCCCTGAACAAGTACAGGAATATTTTAATGTTTATGTCACGGGTCCTTCGGTCGTCGGTTCTCATTTGGTTTATAGTACCACCCCACCTCACACACCTCGCGCAAATCGGACTCTAAACACGTAGTGTTCTGGTAAAAAGGACATCCTTTATAAAACATTTTAATTTTGTTTTATCATCCCCGCAAATTTAACCCTAAACACGTAACTTTCCAAACGAAATAGATACCCCTTTTACATATTTTTGTATTTTTGACACCCTTATCACGTTACGTACGTAACGTGCCCTATCGTGAAAAAGAGATCCTTTTTACGTGTTTTTTGGTCGCGCATGGTATCCACTCGTCAATGTAAGTGGCCCCTCGGGGCGTGGCCAACGTGAGGGGAGATTGAGGGGGAGGGGTCATCAAGTGTAAATCACAGTTTTTGATCGAGAGACGATTCTGGGGCATAGCCCTGAGTCTGACTTGGTATCATAATCACAACCCATGGGATTACATATTAAATCATTAACACCCAACTCAACTAACTTCCATTATCAGACTTCTGCGTTGGATCCTCGCGTGTTAGGTCGTTCAGAAGACCTCCTGATGTAGCATCCAGTGTCCGTAGCCCTGTGCTGAGCCAGCTCCACTGCGGACCATCTGGGTACGATTCGTTCTGGCTTGACCACTCGGAAGGAAACTTTGCAGTGGGACTTCAGGGGAATTCAACTCCTGTTATCAAGTTTCGTCCAAAAGTGCAAATGAAAATTAAGAGCATTGGCCTGGAAAGTCCTTCTCCCGGTGGGGACTGGATGATTGACCAACCATGTGGCGCTTGGACGAGGTCTTAGGTTAGGCGTATCGCGGTTATATTCACCTGAGCCTCCTGGCAAAGATAATTGGATCCCACATAGTATATCAACTTTCTGTAAAAGAGCGGACAAGTGAAGAAGGGGCTGAAGAAGAAAAAAAAGGGAAAAAATACTCACTGGAACTTTTTACTCTTTCAGATGCCAGGTGGGTGGTTCCCGGGTGGTTCATAAAGTAGCTCGTAACGATACGAACGACTTGTAACCCGTTCTTGTGGTAAATGGTATACACTCGGGTCGCATATCCAGTGGTGTACTGGGTCGACATGGGGGGGGGGGGCGGGGCATCAGAAAATATTGAGTCACGTAATTAGTTGGCGCGCGAAGCGCGCTCATTAGCCAGGTATACTGACCTAGTAGATACATTTTAAGGACGGTGCCATTAACATGATTTAAAAAGATATGTATCTCACAGACCAAATAACGCAAGCAAAAGTTTTATGCGACGTTTTATGTAGCCAGTTGACCATCTTGGCAAAATATGCCACGTCATTCAACAAAGTGGTTCCCCCCTGTCAATTTTTGCCTTCTATACGTACATCTCTCTCATACCACCATCGTTCATTTCTCCTGCCCAGCCTTTCACCTCACTATTTCTGTTTTCTTTCGTCTCCTCTTGAGAAAACTTAACACCACCGTTACCATGGTTACAATGAAGCATTCGTTTCTTTTTATTGCTGTGTAACATATTTTTACCGTTCATTATTTTGTACTGTTATTCAAAGCTTTTTTTTATAACATCCATGGTGAAAGTTTGTAACATTTATTAATGTCATACACCGTCTTAATAATGATTGTCTTAAACAAAATTTACAATGAAATAAGGGGGGGGGGACTTCTTCCACGGCAATTCGTCAATTGCGTATAAAGAAGTTTTAGATAAATCTGCTGAATTAACATTTCGTAGTATACATCGTATAGTATATAGAGTAGATCGTTTAAGCGTTGACAGTTGTTGTAAAGTCTGCTTTTGTTTCATATTGGCGCAAGCCAGTTATACATGTATATCAAGGTCGATGTTCGCTCAAGCATGAACAAACGATTTTTTTGTGTGTCATCTGAAAATGGAGATTTAAGAGCATCTACAAATATTTCAAAATAGGCCGACTATAGTGGCACAGATTTTCTTGAATGTAACTTTTCGCCCAATAAAAAGTTGAGTGAAAATATAAAATATTACAAGATGAAATAGGCGAAACATATAACTATTTTGATAATCTTGGCGTTAAAAAAATCCTTTGAAACGATATAGATGGAGCCATAAAGTCTGTGGATTATCGCCATCTGGAATATTGCACAAAAGTCTTAATGGTGATATAAACGATGAGCTACCAATTACTCAATTTCTTGTACAATAAAAAAAAATACGAGTCATTCCGAACAGAAAATTCCAATCATTCCAGTCTTTTGTTTACACTTTTTTGTGGTTTAAAGAAATAACACATTTACGGTTGTACTGTGATATGAAACACAAATTAACGAAATATGTTAAATCATCTAAAAGTAAACAAACCTAGGTATAGAGCCTTCAAGAATGTATATTGATATATTTTTCGTGCTTCTTATGAACACCCACTATCAGAACCATCAACATGATCAAAATAGGACATCAATGTTATTTTTGTCTTGGATTGTTATCGTTTTACCAGTACCCATGATAAATTACATTCTGATTTAACCATCGTTGATGTTGTTTCCGGTACACCATGTAGAGTGTTATAGAAACAGTGGATAGAAGAAGAAAAGAAATGGAAAAAGAAGTGGAAATTTGAGAGTAGAGTATTCTTTCTTGAATGTACTCCTAAAAAGGACTGTAAACCAGAAGAGATTGATGAGTTGAAACGGCTTGAGTAGTAAAATGGATGAGATGCTGGCTTGAGTCGGCGAGTAGAGTAGACGATAAGTAGAAGCACTAGAGAGACTCGAAGTTCCGGGCAGGTTGACTGTCCGTCTTCAGGAGTGTCAACCTGCCCGAAACGTCGAGTCTCTCTACTGCTTCTATACTCATCATCTCTACTCGCCAACTCAAGCCAGCATCTCCTCATCCATCCTACTACTCAAGCTGTTTTTCAACTCACCAATCTTCTGGTTTACAGTCCTTTTCACGACTACACTCTAGAAAGATTACTCTACTCTCAAATTTCTACTTTCTCGCCTATCCATTTCTTTTCTTCTTCTATCCACTGTTTCTATAACACTCCACATTCAGACATGGTACATGCCACCATGCAAACCTTCAAACAACATGTGATTTAACCATGTTAACTAATGACGATGATGATGGTGACATATTAATTACTACGATGATATAACCATTGTAAGTCATATTTAGATGAACATCCGTTCCAATCATATTCAGATTGCAACGCACTTGACGATGATGATGATGATGGTGATGCCGATGATGATGATTATAGTGATGATGATGATTATGATGATGGCAATAATGATGATGATGATTATAGTGATGATGATGATTATGATGATGATGATGGTGGTGGTGATGATGATTATGATGATGGTAATGATGTTGATGATGACAATGATGAATAAGAAGGCCGTATGTACTCATTCTGTTTGGAGTTATTTCAATTTATAAATTCACACTGACGACTTCTCTCCACCAATATGCCTTAAAAATATCACACTTGTCTATGGCAAAGTTTGAACATTCTCCACTCTTTGCGGAACATTCTAGCCAAGTTCGAAACTAGCAAGGCCACTTAATTTCAACTGACCGACTCTGATTTGTCGAAGTCTTTCATTTCGAAATTGATGATTCCTTAATCTACAGAATCCTCATGAATTTCACGATCAGGATCGGGGGGGGACATTAATTCATACCTCATACTACTTTAATCTTCAAGTAAGAGATGGTGCTCAAAACGAAGAGTTCCGTTTTTATGCTGCTATGTCGGGCACATGTATCTTCTGTGAGGCATATCTCAGTTTGACCGGAGTCGTCCCCATTTATTGTTGACGTAGTACAATGTGCCAAGAAAAAAAACCCCAGCTGGATGATGATTCGACTGAGTGCGTGGTTGCGATACCCAACGATGTAGTGGGTTTTGTTTCAGTTCGTAATTTATTGAATTGAGCATTGCATCTTTCCTTCGAATTCAGCTCCCACTAGTCTCCTAATTCGACACGTGACATCAATGATGGGCAGTAGCATCAATATATGGGCAGTGATGCTAGCGGAGGGGGGGGGGGGTCGCCCCTTAATTTTTATTTTTATTTGTACAGCAATCGGGGGACCCCCTCCATCCATCCCCGTCGTTACAAGAAATCTTCACACATGCAAGCCTAACTTGTAATTATTTGTAATATTGTCTTTGCAAACTCGATATGAAAAGAAAAAACGGATCACCGCCCCTGCCCCCGCCCCACCCTCAATTTTCTGGCTTCCAAGGCACCAAATACGGGGCGTGTGATAACAAGGCAGTGATGAGCAAACCGAAGAAGACGCCCCCAAACGTCAAGAGCCATATAGTCCCCGAATCGTTTCTCTTCCGGCGGAATGTCCGCAGTAGATCCGTCTGTAAAGAAAGAGAGTGAGAGAAAAGACAAAGAATTGATTGATTTGATTTTTATCATTTTCTTATGCATTCGTGTCACTCATATAATACATTTTGTCTAAACATAAACATAATGTGGAGTAAAATATTCGAAAAAAAATATCTAACTTCTAAGTATGACATTTGCAGGAGAGGAATTATCATCTCAAGTAGATCATAGAAGAATGCATTTTTGCCTTCCCCCTATATTTCCACCTGTCTGCAACCATATGAGGAGACTGAAAGAGGCGGGGAAAATGCATGATGCTGTTTTTAATATCAAATAAACAGATAACGAAATGTGAAATACATTTCAACACCTTGCTTGAAAGGACCCCGGTCATGATGCCTGCTTTATGCTCTAGCCACATCAGCGGAACCGACTCCAGTCCGATCAAAGCTTTTCCGTTATTACCAATGACGTACCATCGGTCGGTTTGGAGTCGGTTTCGGTTACAGTCATACCAACGAAACCGACTCCAGACCGAAGCTATTACGGTATTACCAATGACATACCATCGGTTGGTTTGGAGTCTGTTTCGTGGGTGTGACTGCCTTTTAACATAATTTTTGCATATATGACGTTCAATGGAGTCAAAGCATTATGTTTTTACTGATATCACATTTTTTTCATCAGATAAAAACCACTAATAGGCATCCCATTAATATCTGAGACGACTTATATATTGTTCTAGATTATTCTTTGATCATACAGTGAGATACAATATAAAATGAATGTTTATTACTCCAATTGTAATATAAGATTGCATCTCCAATTCCAATCAGCCTCCCGAATGTGAATACATTATCAGTGGTCGATCGGGTATATTTTGCTGTCAATTGCTGAGTAGCATAATGATTCGCGTATAACAATTTCATCAACGAATTAAATGAAATCATAATAATAGATAACACGAATGGAATAATGAACATGAGGAGGAAGGAAGTAATCAATTATTGCTTCGGGGAAGAGTTATTTCATGAAAGGACTTTGTCAGACTTTTTATCTAAAAAGTCCTGTTTTATCCGACAGTTACCATAGTAGCAGTGTTCCTCAGTCAATCAAAATCAAGGAAAGTTGTCAGATCTGACAACTTGTCGGACGAAAACGTTGATGAAACGCTTTCTCGTTGCGAGCAAGCCAATGAAAATGTTAAGGAATATTTTAAAACCAAGGTGCCATGATAAGGCAATGTAGATTATGATATTCTGATTATACACTTTTGGGAAGAAACTTAACACAAAATCATTTCACGCTCTACAACAAATAGTTAATTGACTAGACCAGTAAACAAAATGTTAGCGAAAATTGTCTAGTAATATTTTTCATACATTAATTTGCTGGTAAAATTTGACGAGAACAGAGTCATTCCTGACTTGAAAATAAAAAGAAATGTGACTAGACATATCAGTGCACCCGACTCCCCACTCATCGAGTCATTTTGACTACTTAAATCTGTTGGCTCACGAGCCGAGGTAGACACCAAAATGAATGATAAAATTTTAAAGAAAGGAAAAAGTTTTACCCACTTGCCAATGTCTCATATTTGTTTGAAAAATAAATGAAGAAAACAAAAATGCGAAACATAAGGGGGAGAGTCATAGATCGATAATTGGAAGGAGATCAATACTTGGTATACATCACGTATATTGCCACTTTGTGATTTTGTTTTCGTTAGGAATCTGCGGTCTGATTTAGGTTTGATATATCCCCTTTTAGATATTCACAGATATGAAAGCTTTCAGACTTATTTTGTATTCAATCAGATATGATTCAATCCGATGACAACGCCCCCTATTTTAGAATTTGACAATTGATCCAGACATGAAGTGGAACGAGGAGTAAGCGTGAGGAAGTGAGTTGGATATTAAAAATGCCTCAGATAACAGCCTTCCACCAAAGTTTCAGTTTGAATAAAACCATTAATCAGATTCGATGGCAATATCGGTTAATTTACGCAATACTTTAAATTTGGATGCATGATCATCATTAATAAGATCGTGATTATCAATGGTATTGTTTAACTTCAGGTGAGCAGCCAATTAAAAAAATTCTCAAACCAAGATGAAACATGTGTACAAGTGCATGTATTAGAACTAATAAACCCTAAAAACAACCATTATTGAGAATGAAAAGCTAAAACTACAAGGCAAACCCCGATTTTGTAAATAGGCATCTTATAGACGCCTAAATAGTACATATATGTGTATGGGATGAAATTAAGATGGTGTTTCCGGTCACTTTATATTTCAATTTTTGAAGCACTAAATAATTATTTTCGAACGCAATTTTTTCTGGGCTTCATTTTTGTAACATATCACAGACACAGGTGACAAGTGTGACCTTCTAGCTCAGACTTTTTAAAAGTCAAACCAATGTTAACCAATCACTTTAATATCATAGTCGTTTATCTTGTTGCCATTATCGTTGTTGTGACCATCATTTCTTTACATCATTTTCATCATCTCACCTATGATTATGATTATCATCAACCTTATCGGTGACACGACATTTGCTCCTGTGACAATTGCTACTGGCTTCATTTTCGTCTATGATGCATAGGGTTAGGGATTCAATAGCGTTTATATTAGGTTTAGGATAGGGTATAGATTTAAACCCAGGGTTGAAGTTGGTCATTCGATTACAAAGGCCCGTATTCTGAAGTCAGGTTTAACTTAGACCATAGTCTAACTCTTTACTAAAATTATGGGAAGCCAAAAGTGTCAAGATTTGTATTAAGTTGTGTGTTTCTTATGTTCACCGTGTTCTTTCCTGATTCATCGATGGTGAAGACAATCATCTATTTATACTTCCTACATAATTATGAATAATTTTGAGAGCCAAATGAGCTGAAATATGATATCTCTATTGTTGTCGATTAATTGGCCATCCATACTTAAACCACAACTTTAAACCTGAGTTTAAGTTAAACCCGACTTCAGAATACAGGCCAAAGTGTGTGGAATTGAGAGCGGAGCAATTGTCGCCGGAGCATATTTCATGGAACCCTATTATCACCATGGGGGAGGGGGGGGGGTGCCCCGTTCAGCAGCCAATGAGCGAGGCAGGGTCGTTCCCTCCCCTCCTTATAGAGATGGACAAAAAAATCCCCCAAAATCGTCGTGCATGATATTCCCGATAGTGACCATTGCTATGTGATAAGTAAATAATATGTTACAGATATCTACAGTTTTAGGATCGAACGTACATTACCATAAAGTCTCATCTCCCTCAAAATGATAATGATAATAATAATAATAATGATTATTTTTAAAACAAAACAGGACAATAGAACGAGATGTGCATATCATCACATCCCAAAATCTAAAATAATATGTATAATAATAATACCCATGAACGTTTGTAATAGTTCTGCATTGTAAAACAATCTGCATATAAAAGAATTGATTGCGGTTATAATCGTTCCATGCCCATACTATAATGAAGCAACGACACGTGAAAAAATGAATTCAGGCAATTTTGTTTCATTCTACCTCATCAGTTCGTGTATCACTTTTATGGAACTTGTTTCTTTACAAGAGCAAATACAACACATTCACAATTCTGCTGCTTCGCACGATATTTTTTTTCACGAAAGCTGTATAGATTTGCACAATGACTGCTGCAGGATGATAATGGGAAGTACATTGGCATATTATAAGCCGTTATGGAAAACTTGAAGTTATTAAAAAAGCGATTTTTATCACGAAAATTATCAAGGCCGAATTCTTTCACTGAACATTTCCCATTATTTTCGTTGCTTTTCACCATTCTCTATAATACATTCTTACCAATCCATGCATCTGCTAATTCGGAAATGAATGTCTTAAAATGTCGCAGTCACAAAGCTCTTACTACCGAACATGTTAAATGGCACCGCAATCGACCATGTGATGATATTTTTTTTTTGAAATGCATTTCTCTCAGTCTGTCAGTTACCTGGGTAACAATTGAGTTAACTCCAAACAAAACATTGTTCATTCGTCATTGCGTCTAGATGGTGATGCATTCGTTTGAGAAATGTCAAACTGGAAGCGATTACTTGACAAGTTAGGCGTGAGGAGATTAATTATCGTTTGTCAATAATTACAGAATATAACTGTTCTCGCCATTTGTCACGTTCATACTCAGTCGCGTCCCTACCTGCAAAATATTTTTTATGCTTTCTTGAAAGATGTTGTTGATAAGTAGCATGATGGAAGAAAAATTATAGTATTCACTATCTGCCCTGTTTAAATTGACCTTATGCCCCTAGTCTGCTGTGCATGCAAACTCTTCACTCGAGTCTAGGGTCTGAATGTGCAGCCTATACTCGATCATGCCTTGTGTAAGCCCTCTCTCGCTGAGACAGCAAGTTTTGTATGTGCTAGTCTTTGCGCGGAGACACACTTGTTGATCAAAGTTTCAATCAGGGTCTGTGCCTGCAGACTAACATGCCCCCCCCCGGTGTACTTTTGGGGATTGGAGTTACAGCCCATTTAAAGAAAATCTACAGAAATGTACGATTTGTTAGAACGTTCTATCGAAATTTTCAATACTTTAATTTCAATCTGGTACTTTGCCAGATTTCACTTTTAATACTCCCCAAACCTATTACATAATAAAAAATTTATTTGAAAATATTGACCTTTTTTGCTCTCTCACTTTGATTACTCAAAATCTTTACGCTATGCGAGGAAAAAAGAGAAGAAGGAGAAGAAGATTAAAATAGGAAGAAGACGGAGAAGAAGAAGAAAAGGAGGAGGAGAAGAAGAAGATTAAAAGAAGAAGGAGAAGGAGGAGAAGAGGCCTATGATGACAACGAAATGAAAAATATGTGAAACTGCAAACATGTCATATTCTTTGAAAGATTATCGAATCATTATCATCTTATTAAGGCGCGAAAGCTCAGTCGGTAGAGCGGGGGATTCGTATTCCGGTGACCCGGGTTCGATTCCCATTTGGTGCGCTAGTGCCCTTTGGTAAGGCATTAATCCTCAGTACCAGGTCCTTCGGAGAGGACCTTAAGCCGTTGGTCCTCTGGTTGCTTTCTTACAAGCATTCATGCTTTCTTAGCAATCAGGTAAAAAATCACCACCAACCAACCAACCAATGTAAACATAATCGAGCAGCTAATGCACGGTCACACCCAATGAAACCAAATCCTTATACCGACCGATGGCATGTCATTGGTAATAACGTAATAGCTTTGATCGGTCTGGAGTCGGTTTCGTTGCTGTGACTGTAACCGACTCCAAACCGACCGATGGCATGTCATTGGTAATAACGTAATAGCTTTGATCGGTCTGGAGTCGGTTTCGTTGGTGTGACTGTAACCGACTCCAAACCGACCGATGGCATGTCATTGGTAATAACGTAATAGCTTTGATCGGTCTGGAGTCGGTTTCGTTGGTGTGACTGTAACCGACACCGACTCCAAACCGACCGATTGCATGTCATTGGTAATAACGTAATAGCTTTGATCGGTCTGGAGTCGGTTTCGTTGGTGTGACTGTAACCGACACCGACTCCAAACCGACCGATTGCATGTCATTGGTAATAACGTAATAGCTTTGATTGGACTGGAGTCGGTTTCGTCGATGTAACTGAATTATTACAGATGAAGATATACTGCATGATGATAATACACCTTTCTACCAAACTAAAGGAGGGAAACAAATAAGGAAAGACAATATTATGGAGCCTTGTTATTTAGCGCAAGCTTGCGGAAATTCAAACAGGTGGTTTCCCCATAGAGAGGCGACGAGTGCACGTCAGATTTGAATACACGTTTATTTCATTCTATCTACACTGAGACGGAGAGTGACGCTACGGAAGAGTGTTCCTTGGCCAGGGGCGGGGCGTGGATATTTAATAGGGGTAACATTACAATAAGCTTGATTGATTTGTTGCATGATCATAGTGAAATAATATCTGGCGTATAGGCATATAAATGGCCGGGGGTTGCATTGGGGACTTGATCGACTCCCCAAAGTCCAATTAAAGGCCTGCCAAAAATGAAGAAATAGAAAGAAAAGGGAAAGGAAAAGGGTGAAACATGAAACCCTTGTCTTGATACTGCGTCAAAATCTATAACGAATCCAGAAATTTTATGTTAAAAGGTAAAACCTTTATTTGCTCGCTTCGCTCGTTCGTGACTTATTCGAAGATAGAAAATTACTATATGTTCGGCCCCTTATATTTAATCTTCTAATGTCTGTCAGATATGATACTCATTGTCCTCTAATTACCAACGGTTTTGACATAGCTGACAAAAGTCGATAAATTATTTCAAGGAATAAATTCCTGCCAAGTACAATTTTTCCTAACCTGGGTCGGGTGTGGCAAAATACTATGATTGCAGACATGTGATTTGAACCATGATCTACATTGTATGTCATTTCATGAAATTGAAAACAAAATACACAAACCTTGTGACTAGTAATATGGATATATCTTCTTACATTATACACCAAGAACCTCTTAGTGGTCAGGAGATATCTTTTATATTATAGTCCAAATACTCCAGTAATATATTATATGTCTTAGTTTCATCCCACTTTTCTTGAATTTTCTTGCTTATCTTATTAAAAGATATCACTTTACAAATGAGAAGGTTGTTGTCTTAGCCAGCCCCACCCCCACAGCACCACCCACGCAGTCAAAACGGGAAGTCCATCCGACGTCGGGTTTATTCTTTACGTAGGAAATGAAGGTGTGTATGCCTGACGAAAACAAATAAAGAATGTTGGATTACGAATTTTGAAAGATTTAATGTGACGGTATATGCGATGAGCTTCCCCATATATCATGTAATATAAATTCCATAAATTCATTTTGTGGGTTACGGAGACTGAAAATATATCAAATGAGCCAAAATTAGGGGGGGGGTGCTAGATATGGCATATCGCGTAATATTGATTTATACAAATGTCGCTCACTCGCAAAAATTTCGACATTTTTATTACAAAAATCAAATTTTGTGATAGATTTTGACATATTCAGAAAATAGTTTCACCCTTCTCTTTTTCCCATTCTTTTATAGAAGGGGGAGGGCAAGATGACAGGCATGTAATTCTTTTGTCTTAATACAGCTACACGACTCAGATTTCTCTGTTTTACATTTTTCGTTCTTGCCCTCTTCCCCTCTGTGGCGCCGCCACTGAACATACTTGATAATACCTTGTAACCTTGATATACTGAACTCTATCGCTTGTATTAGAATTAAAGGGGAAAAAACTGATTAGAAGTAGAAAGAGAATTACAACAGGCCGGTAAACATGGTAAAAGTTTAAGCCAGACCAGGGCGGCGATTTTGATTGCAGAGGGGGGGGGGGCTATGATGTGACGTCATTTCTTTGTCAATACTTTGATTTTTTTTGGTTTTGATCATCTTGGAAATGAGAGGAACAGATTCATGGCAGTAGCAAAAAAAAAAGATTCTCATCTTCGACCAACTCCCAGCCCTTCCCCCAAATTGGCGCCTCTCATCGGCCCATCACTATTTTGAATGATCCAACATTATTTTTTTCGTTGATCTTAGAAATTACAAAAGGATTTTGCCTTGCAATGACAACACTAAAAAGGATTTTCTTAATTTACCATCTGTCCACCCCCGGCCCTACCCCTCATTTCCATTTATAATTCACCTTAAACGATTAATGCTTTTTTTAAAATCCCTTAACATCATCCCTTCATAAGGTCGAAACTGATATTCCGCTCTGCCTTTAGAAGAAGAGTTTCTTTCTTTCCAAATAATAATTGGTAATTAGCTTCAATGAGAATCGGTCTCCATGGTTATACTCTTTTAGAGAAATATTGTGACCTCTGTCATATTTATCAAAAAATAATTAGCCCTTTCCAGCCCTATGTCTCTATACCTAAAAGATCTTTATATAGTCTTGTAATAGGCGTGAATACGCGGCTGCAAAAAGCCGCAAATCATGATGTATAAAATCATTGGCCTCTAGCTAATTTCATGATTTTTTTTGCAGTTTGGAAGAAAATAAGTCAAGGTGGAATGGATAATGATATACATGGAATTGTTTTCATGATTTTCCCTCAGAAATCAAACATGGTGACCTTATTAACTCTATATGCACAAAGAGAACGCCTCCCGAGAACACATCGAACAACTCAAAAGGATAAAGGCATTACCCTGACTGAGAGAAATTATTAGTACTTCTTGAACATGTTGAATAGATAGGAGACTAATGAGATGAGGAAAATGTTTTCACGTTACATTGTGAAGATAATGATGATGATAATTATGCTGATGACTATGATAATGATGGTGGTAGTGATGGTAATGATGGTGGTGCTGATGGTGATGGTAATGATGGTGATGATGATGATGATGATGATGATGGTAATGATGATGGTGATGATGAAAATTATGATGATGGTAGTGACGATGATTATGATGATGGTGATGATGATATTGATGATGATGGTGGTGATTATGCTGCTGCTGATGATTATGATGGTGGTAGTGATGGTAATGATGATGATGGTGGTGATGGTAATGATGATGATAATGATGGTGATGGTAATGATGGTGGTGGTGGTGGTGGTGATGGTGATGATGATGATGGTACTAATGGTGATTGTGATGATGATGATGCCCTACGATGATGATGATGAGAATTACGATGATGAAGATGGTGATGAAGCTATATAGAAGATGATGAATATGATTAAATCAAGCGATGACGACGATACCGATGAATTTCAAGGATTTAGAATAAATCAAAATCGGGTGTAAATAGTGACCAGCTGAATTATAAACTCATAATAAATCTTAGGGATAATCTCAAAAGATTTAAATTCAAATCTTTTAGATTTGTATTTAAATCAACAAGGTTTAAATCTAAATCCAATTTTCTGCTGGTCAGTATTCGCAGCCGATCTGTATTTATTTTAGATCCTTGGAATTTAGAGTGTAAGGACAATAAAGGACATTGATATCTATGATAATGGAGATGGAAATTATTATTAGTCCCCACTTAAAAGGGCCGAGGGGTGAGATTTTTTTCAAAAAGGATGATAAATGGTACATGTCGCTCTTTGGCCCCTTTCCACCCTCTGATTGAAGAAATGTGGCCATGTATAATACTGAATTTAACATAATTATGTAAAAAAAAGATAACAGGATCCTCAAATAATTATAACAAAAAGAATAAGAAAACATACCCATCCACCGTGTTGTGCTATCCACCTCACTAGTTTAGTTTGAACGTATCTCGTTAGGGCCACTGTAATACTGTGTACAAAGATGCCATTCCCTTGCTGCATGCATTCAATTGATAACGACGACGACACGACAAAAAACGCGACGACCCTCGCCCATGTGATCCCCGCTTTGAACACCGCATCGCCGACGTCGAAAAGCACCTGTTCGACGATCTGCTCGGAAGAAATGGTGACGTTGAGCTGCTTGGTGATATCCTTATAGAGGGTCGGGTACATCCGTTCGAGCTCGGACCCGACTAGGGTGAGCTCCCGACAGACAGCCGAGACTCGTTGACCACGAGCAGCTACCGAACCTCGGACCCCGTTCTTATTGCTGCCTCCCATATACCCCAACCGCTTGAGCTTTGAGTGGATAAACTCCTTGCAGTAGACGGCGGTCTGGTCCCACACGTCATCCTCTCTTGCAACCCAAGGTAGTCCCAGACCTGTTTGAGATACCAAAAGAGAAAATACAGAACTCTCAGACAGGCGCTTCTTGAGTTTTTTGGCGATGGTCTTCTCGCTGTTGGCGCCTTCTTTGATTTCGCGGTAGCTTTGGGAGTGCTGCCGCCTGAGTGGGGTTCCTTGCCTACGCGATAGGAAACGAAGGATTTCTTGAGCGTTGTCTGCCATAGCAACATTTATTCGAGATAACCGTGATCTAACGAAATTTCGACTATCGTATTAGAACCTTTCACAAACAAAACATGACAAAGTCACTCTCGTTGAAAATAATATACATCAAAGCTTGTGTATATCTCGCACGCTTAACATGCTTAACCATGACAACGTAGGCGTTTCTGCACATGCATTAAACCTCAAAATAGGTGCTTGATTATGTTTTATTAGCGACAATTCTGCACGATGATCAATGATGTCTCACATTCCAAAGTCAAATCGAAACTAAATCGAAATATGATTAAGTTATGGACAGTCTCGCGTTAGGTGTGAAGCACAAACGAAATCTCTTCCCTCTGCGTTGCTTCCGCGTTGAGGTGAATATTCGCTGGGTGGCAGAACATATATATGTTTCGAAGGAAACGATCCTATTTTGAAAGGGAATTCTATCAGCAATTGATTTGAATTGGGCTGAAGTAGGCAAAATGAAGAGTGGCACAAAGAGTGATCAAATTATACCGACGAGGTTGCCTCTCTGAATAGATCCACCTTGCACGCATGAAAACTCTTGAATGTATCGACTTCAACCAACTGAAAAAAAACACCGACCGGACTTGGAGCGATGTTCGGGTGAAGTCAGTCGCTTTTATTTTTTACAAGAATGCCCTCGCGATATAATCTGAAATGCAAATTTAGTATAGGTTTCTGGAATCTTTGATAAGCCTGGAATTAATAAGCGAACATATTCACCTATCGAGTGCCGCAATTCAGCCTCTTCAGAAATGTTGCCATTCCGATATTGACAATACTCATTAGTTCACGCTTGTATGGAACTACTCCGCCCACTTCCGTAGTCTCAGCCATCCTAACACGTTTTGCAAAAAGTTACAAATCCACTTCAGATCTTTTACCATCCCAGCCTATGGATATTTACGACAGTGAAATGAAACTATGGAAAGCCAATATTATTGATTATAAGCGAGAAACTATTCATCTTTATAAAATAAATTTGTCAATTATTGTGAAGCTTTATATGGATTTTGGAAGGTAAATTATACAAGTGGATGCGGACAAATCATGACGTAGACTACTCGAATCCAGGTGCGTTTACATGAAGTCTTTGATGGCAACAGTCTGATTGATCTGTAATGTGAACCGTGTTTCTGATCATGATCTTAATAGGTGACATTTTAGAACGTGTTGCCAAAGAAAGGACGTGTGAAGACATTTGCCAATATTGGACAGGCAACAATGAATATTTCGACTCTCAACTACTTAATGAATTTCTGTGCGGTATTTTGAAAATACGACTACAGTTATTACTATACACACTATATATATCTCGCTTTTGAATCAAACCAGAAGCACTATGTACAAAAATTGGCTGACGGAATCTGTTGTAAATCATCGGGATACTGTTTGACTATCAAAGGAACCATCCTTATAATAATAACCGAGTCGCAAATTCAATTTCCGACCATTAAACTATATGGGTTTATGTATAGTCTTGATTGTACACAATAAAAACGCTGTTTAAAATTTTCATACAACGCTGTTTACTATATGAACCTTACATTAATTGTATAAACAGTTTAAACAAGACTGTTTAAATCTTCAACAACAATGTTTAATTTTCAATATCTAATCTTCATTAAATTAAACATGTTTGTTTAAACTGTTTAACAACTACTGTACGGTTATTATAGAAAACAGCGTTGTATAAAATCTCAAACACCGTTTTTACTGTGTATATGAGAAGAAATGACATTTGAATTTGCTTCGATATGATAATGATGATGAATATGATAAACAACAACAATAATAATAGCAATAACAACAATAATAATGATAATAAAAATAATAGTATATAATGATAATGATGAATAATGATGATGATGATGATAATAATAATGATAATGACAGTTCACTTTCAGAAACAAAATAGCTGTTGATTAAAAGGAAATTGCTTGACAAACGTATTGAGATTTTTTTCTGAACCAACACCAACCCAATATTTGGTTACCATAATTCAGATAGAGTTCTTCTACATGGTGGATATTAGTCGAAATGTGTATGGCTCGGGGTATGTCTCTCTGCATTAGACATGGTCAATGGGGCTATAAATGACCACTGGATCAAAATACTTCAGACGTTGTGGACAAAAAAGTATTAGACCTTATGGAGTGAGACTAATAGACGAAACGGCGAATCGGCAATTTACCGAGGGATTTATCCGATCCATGGATTAACAGCGTCTGTATAATTGAGGTCAATGCACTCTAATATTGATTCCAGAGTGTTGACGTTTAAGATATGTTTTGTCTGTGATACGGTCACAACAGCGAACCTGAATCCAAACCGATCAAAGTTATTGCGATAGCAGGTTTAACTAAACTCAGGTTTAAAGCTGTGGTTTAAGTATGGAAAGCCAAAAGCATAAAAAAAATATGAAGTTGTATGTTTCTTTTGTGCTCTTTCCTGATTCATCGATGGTGAAGACAATCATCTATTTATACTTCCTAGACAATTATGAATGACTTGAGAGCCAAATGAGCTGAAGTATGATATCTCTACTGTTAGTGATTTATGTAACAATTGGCTATCCATACTTAAACCACAACTTTAAACCTGAGTTTAAGCTAAACCTGCTATCAGAAAACGGGCCTATTACGTTATTGCGATTGACATATCCTCAGTCGGTTTGGAGTCGGTTTCGTTGGTGTGACTGACGGTTGACACATAATTACTCTCTTGGTGGTAAAAATTTTACCCAATAATATTTTTACAGTATTAGCAAAGACAAGCACACTTGATTTTCAAGAAAATACGAATGTATGATATCTAGAACGCATTTTGAAAAAATATGCATTTTAGATTGACGTTATTGGCTTTTCATAGTTGCGGTCGATCGGATCAATCACAACTCTTTGTAAGACGGGAGCCTGGGATATTACGTTGGTGTAACTGTAACATATCTTACCTCCCATCTTCCATTCGATATTCTTTGTGACGTAATGGATCTCATCTGAGTAATGGTTCTTGAGTTGGTTTACTCGGGTCAGCAGAGACTTCGCCTGAAGATCACGGATTCGAATCTCTTCCTCGATCTTAGCAGCCACCTGGAAGAGTTTCAGATAGAAGAATAATGGGTGTCTTTCCAAACCCCAATTCCGCCAATCATACAAATATATTATTCACAAACTATTCAATTTTTGAAAAAATGTAATTCTTTGTCCCTTTAAGCGGCGAGTTGAAATGAAAATGGAAAGAGACCCATGCCCTTATTCCACGTTTATTTTCCTGAAGTAACATTCAACTTAACTTGATGAAGCTGTGTGCTAAATTATATTGAGTGTATTTAACGGAGAATGAAACCAATGAAACAAGATAGCTTGTGTGAAAACAGAAAAATCAAAGAAACAGATCAACAGAAGTTTGAGAAAAATCGGACAAATAATGAGAAAGTTATGAGCATTTGAATATTGTGATCACTAATGCTATGGAGATAGCAAATTGGCAATGCGACAAAGATGTGTGATGTCACTTGTGAACAACTCTCCCCATTACTTTAGTATATATTTCACTTGAATTGCTGATTTTATCACATCTATCCATAGATCATGTGTTCATTCTACATGAGGGCATGTAATACATATTTTTTAGAATACATCATGGATAGAAAGTTTGTATCATCATAAGAAAAAGCAAAAAGAGACATTTTGAGGGTATTTTATAGTCCACCAAAGGGAAAGTTGTTCATCAGTGACATCACACTTCCTTGTCGCATTGCCAATGGGAGGATCTCCATAGCATTAGTGATTGCAATATTCAAATGCTCATAACTTTCTCATTATTTGTCCGATTTTTCTCAAACTTTCTTTATTCTTATTCTTTGATTTTTCTGTTTCTACACAAGCCTATTTGTTCCAAAGGTTTCATTCCCCTTTAACGGAAATCGCGATTCACGGCGTACCGATAAAAATCATAGCAATGCAAATTTATGATTTTCAGTAATATTCCATAATGATCAGTGAATTAATTTAGTAAGCTTGTGTTATTATTGTGGATAAAATTTATCTGACGCATTATCTTGCGCCAACATGATTAAAAAGACGCGAGATCTGACACTCATGACGCATGCGCGTCGCAACTTACCTTGACGTAGGCGGGCTGTCTCCTGAACGAGGCCCGTTTAAGGAGTGAGATGTAGCTCGGGTTAGCCTGCTCGCCCACCGGTGTCATGATATGGCCCATCGTGTGTGGAACCTGAGATGCTGGGATGGACGAGTGTCTACACGACCATTCGATGAGGAACTTCGAGTTTCAGGTTATTCAGAATCCCCAACTTTCAGCAATTGTTATAAAGGTGAAAACTATGAAAAAGTTATAGGCCTACGTCTCGACGACACTTACCTGCTCCAGAGTCATTTTCCTTATGCATGTAGGTCTAAAGGGGAAGCGACAGGTAATTTTTAATGGCGGCAATTTAAGACCTAAACGCGATGTCATTTTGTTTCAATTGATTAATAAGGGTCATAAAGAGCAAACGACTATACGACATCCTTTTTGTTACTGAGCTTCCTTTCTATCTTACAATTTCTTTCTATCAGTCCCCCCCCCCCTCTGTTCTTGACCACCCCATCCGAATATCGCGCCCCTGGAGCTGAGGAAATGCGTGAAGTTGTTGGTTATATACCCCCATAAACGCGGACAGGAAAGTAACCATTGAAACAATAAAACCTTTACGCGATGAGGCATCATGTGGTATCTCACAACATACTTATCTGTTTTAGGCCATCCATAAAACAATTCATTCTAAAAAACAATATTTCATTTTGGTTTTATTTCGAAAATCTCGTGACGTTATAGAACTCTGATAAAGGGCATGATTACATAACTAGGATGAACACCCAATACCTTTCCAAGAAAAGGCGCTATAAAATGTAATCATTAATTATATACATGTATTATTATTTTTATTACATACCTACAATGGATACGAAATATAGATAACAAGAATTAATATGTTCATTTCCCTCAAGAAAGAAAAGGTTACCTTGATCTTGTTGTGATGTCAACCGCATTGGGAGTTCAATTCCTTAGGTCTATTATCGTCTAAAATCACTTTGAAAACCAAAGGTTCTTTCAAATCGCAAAGAAAATCCACCAAACACAAGACTCGATCACTCATTCACCTTCGGCTCTAAAAGTTTCCCTATGTTGTTTTAAATCATTGTCTCAAAAAGATCATACCGAACCACAAATTAGTATTATACCTCTATATGAGTCATACCTAACTACGTATTGTGCAGTTATGAGTATAATATTGTGCGAAACGTATCGGTAAGAAAGGTTGAAACTTACAGTTATTATGAGTGTAAATACTTATTGAATGGGTTTCTTTTCACTGCTTTTAGACGCTTTTCTTTTAACAATTGTCGGCGAACCTTGACTCTTAGACAGAGTTCTGTCTTTCATAGAAAATAACAAAAATCGATCAACGGGTATACCGCAAGACAAGGTCTAGTTTGCAGGTATTGTTTAGAGTGAATACCTCCTGCGAAGCTACATGCCACTGAGGTATAAATGGGGTGGGGTGAGGGCGCATGGGGCACTGGACCCCCCCTCCATATATGAGCCAGAGCAAAAAGAAAGAAAGAAAAAAAAAGGTCAGGAAATGAAAAGCTCTGAATATCTATCATTATTTTAGAAGTGACAATATTTTCGCTCGCTCGCTTTTCCCGGTCCACATTGCTGTGCCTCGAATATCTAAATCTGTGGTTCATCACAGGTACTGCAGCAGACATTTATCGGGCTGCTGGCTTATGTTTGTATATATATATATATATATATGTATATATATATCAACAGGTGGTGATCAGTGGCGAACCGATCAAGTAACTCGAGCTAAAATTTGTTTATATTCAGACCTAAAAAAGAGGACATTATAAACAATTTTTTATAATCAACATGAGTACATGTCTCACTAAAAACATTGCTAGCGCGAAGTGCGAGCTGGAATTTTTTTTATATAAATTGACCCGAAACAGGGACATTTTGAGGACTATTTTTTTCAAAGGAATTTATAAGGATCATACATATCTCACCATAGCAGAGGCGTCGATTCTGGGGGGGGGGGGCAGGGGGCGATCGCCCCACCAATGAAAATATTGGTGGGGCAAACATATCGTTTTGCCCCCCCCCCAATAATTCCGTATAAGTGCAAAAATAAAATGAGATTGTAATGTTACAAAGAAATCAGCGAGCGAGATTGAGATACACAACTTGTTCTTTATCTAAAATCGTGCTCAAAATGTCAGCATTATCAATTGGAATGTAAAAATTTTCAGCTCGCGCTTCGCGCTCTCATGATTTCTTGAGCAAAAACCCATACTTTTTATGATTAAATAGGTGAATATAATGTCACGTTTGCAGGTTTAAACCTCAAAAGAACTCCCATTTCGATTTGCAATAATCTTTTGTTTGATTTTAAACTTCAGAAGCTTCAGCTCGCGTTTCGCCCTCGCATCTATTGTTCTTTTAGATACCTGTCTTATTTATTGGTACAAAAATGCTTAGAATATCAAGCTTTCAGGTCAGAATATAAAGAAATTTATGCTCGCTCTCGGCTCTCGTGTAGTGAGATATGCATCCTCCTCATGGGTTACTACAAAAAGTCCTATAAAGAGGTGCCTTTTTCCTGTTTTGAGGACAGTATACTAAAAAAATTTCAGCTCGCGCTTCGCGCTCGCATTAATTGTTCGTGAGATACGTGTCTCTTTCTCATGACATATATATATGTGTGTGTGTGTATATGTATATATATACAGATTTGTATACATCATTTTGTTTACGTATGCATGGTATGTGCATGGTTGTATGGGTGTTAAGGTGGGTGTGTGTATGTGTGTATGATTATGTAAAGTTATGTTGAAGATTGATTTAAAATGGGATACAATAATAATATATTTAGGTTGATTTCTGTTTTCCTGCAAATCATTTATATAGCCATTTAATATTAATTATTATCAAAATACATAGAGGGTTGGGGACTTTTTTTCAGATGTAAAAGTATAATTTTATGGAGTTTCATTCCATCCTTATTTGCTTCAGTTCTTGGTAAATATATATGTACGTACTTTTTTTTTCTTGCATATCCTTGTTGATATGAAATGAAGATTGTACTTTGTATTTTTTTGTGTATTTACCTGCATTTTATGTACATGTAATTCATTTGAATGAAATCCTAATAAAAACATGTTGAAAAAAAGGCCTGTGTGCGTGAGTGTGTGTTTGGCTGTTTGTTTTGTGTGGAACGTTGATTCATGATTTTGCCCCCCAATCTGAAAAATGGATCGACGCCCCTGCACCATAGTCATCTAACGCACGTGCTGATTTATTATTATTTTTTTTAGAATTACACCTTAACACATTTGTTAGTCATTATAATCATGAACATGATCCGTCTCTCACTAATAAAACGGTTTTTTTTTAAATTCAGACCAAAAGTAAGGTACATTTTAAAGACTGTAGGAATTCACGAAGAGCGGAAATAGCTCACAAATCCACGAATGCGAACGTACATGTAAGCACGAACGGATTTTATTTTAATTTTCAGACCTTAAAGGAGGCATTCACTTGAAGTATACTAGTCATCGGAAAGTTTGAAGTGCGAGGAAATACATTTGTTTTTTCTTTCTTTCCCCCTCTTTTTCTCCGCCTCGCCAGCCGATGGGGGAGGGAGGGGGGGGGGTGTCCCCATATAGTTACGCCACTGGCGGTAATCCGAACACACAAGGGGAACTTTTTATTAATATTTGTGAAAGGACGAACTAAGAAAAAAACCAGAGAGGTTTGAAAGAAAAAAGTACCAAACATAAAAATGTCCAGATTGCTCTTAAAATGAGTTAAAGACAAATGTTAATCTCAAATTCATGAATAGATTGTGACTAGGGATAACTCTTCTATTCGTTTTTAATAAAACTGTTTCTAAAAAAATGTGAATTAGATAAAGGGAGAGAGAGGGAGGGAGAGAGAGAGAGAGAGAGAGAGGGGGAGGGTGGGGTAGAGAAACTCCGCTTGGCAGACAGCTCAAGGAAATATCAAACCAATTAGCAAAACACTAATATTGCAGGATGGAATAACTCCGGTGTGAAGATAGTGTCGTGAGAAAAGCGCCAAATGTCAGATGATATAAATTAGGGCGTGTTATAAAAACTGGGGCGAACAGCGCATAATCGATGGGGTATATAATAAGATAGAGTACGAGCAAGCGTTAGACCCGTTCAGACGATCGAAAAGTACACCTTCTGTGTGCTCTATTTTTTAAAATGCGAAAATCTATTGGACTTTGAACCTCGAGCCAGGGGAGGGAGGTGAGGGGGTGGGGCACACTTGGGTAAAAATGGCATATTTACATTTATATTTTGCGCTCTCAAAAGAGGGGGGGGGGGCACGGGCCGAACATGCCCCTGGATCTGTCAATGTACACTGTAAAAACTGCGGTGTTAAAATTGACACCAATTTGTGTTAATAGAGGACCACACCCTGAGGTGTTAGAATTACACCCTAGAGATTAAACATAACACCAAAGAGTGTAAATGTAACGCAAAAGGGTGTTGTAATAACACCTATAGGTGTAAAACTAGCACAACCAATTTAACACCGGTTAAAAAAACTGGTGTGGTCCTCTATATGTACACCGGTTAACACCACAGTTTTTGCTCTGTACTTGCCTATGGTCAAAAGTGTATCATCATTGCCAAAATCGGGAAACGTGTATGGTTTTGAATCATAGAATTTAAATATTTGAGGTATTATTTAGGATAGAGAACAAATGACACAAATTTTTTTTGAAGGGTGCTTTGAAATCGAAGGATGATTACTTAAATCCTAAAGGTCCATTTGGAAAGTCCATATATGAACATGTATGGTTTCCACCCTGAAATGACAGTGCCCCCGATAATTATCATCATCATCATGGTCATCATCATTATCATCATCATCATCATCATCATTTTTACCTTCACCACCATCACTACAACAATCATCACCATCATCATCACCATTACCTACATTTTCACTATTATCGTCATTATCATATCCACCACCATCACAAACATCATTATTATGGTCATCACAACCACCATCAGCAACATCATCATCTTCATCCTCCTCCTCAACATAATAATATAGGGTATTTATATTGCGCACATATCCACCTTGTTAAGTGCTCAAGGCAGTCCTATATTACCCAGCTAAGCTAGGCGTTCATAGCGCACACAGCTTTTAAGGAATTATTTCGTACTGGTATCCATTTACTTTCATCACTACCATCATTATCACTGTCGTAACAATCATAACACCACCAACACCCTCATCACTACCATCATTACCACCACCATCTTCATCATCATAATCACCATTACCAACATCATCATCACTATCATTACCTCCATCATCATCATCACTATCACTAGCTCCATCATCCTCCTCCTCATCATCATCATCTTCATCATCATCATCATCTTCACCATCATCATCATCATCTTCACCATCATCATCATCATATTCACATCATCATCATCATCTTCACCATCTTCATCATCATCATCTTCACCATCTTCACCATCATCTTCACCATCATCATCATCTTCACCATCATCATCATCTTCATCATCATCATCATCTTCACCACCATCAGCATCATCATCATCATCTTCACCATCATCATAATCACCATCATATTCATCATCATCATCACCATCATCACCATCATCATCATCACCATCACCATCATCATCATCACCATCATCATCACCATCATCATCACCATCATCATCATCATTGCCATCATCACCACCACCATCACCATCAATACTATCATCAAAATGACCATACCCATTACCTCCCCCTTTTCCAATCAATATTCCACTTACTCCGATTGTCTAATGCCACCATGGCTAAACCTTCTTTGTCTACTATTGATTGGGATAATTACCGGTTGCTTCAAAGATGCCTTGGTCTATCAATACTCACTTGGTCTCTCATTTAGTCTAAATCCCAGATGGTTTAATATCCACTTCATCAAATTATCATATTGCACTTTGTCAAATATGAATTTAATTAATCTAATCGAATAGACAAAGTGATAATATTAATTGGTATTTCATATAGCTCAATATCAATCTACGACTGCTCAAAGTGCTTCACAATTATTATTACCTGGTCACTGGATTCATAAGCTTTTTTTAGCAGCCTATTAGACATACACTTGCTAAACCAACCACAATGACGGTTGTTTCCTACCAGTACCCAATTAGCACCTGGGTGAGAGTGGCAAAGTGTGGATTGAAGCCTAGCCAAAAGGACGCTAGGCCATGGTGGGATTCAAACATACAACCCTCTGATTACAAGTCGAGAGTCAGAACCACTACACCACAGTGCTTCCACAATTTAAGTGGTGTTAAACCAAGTTAATATTAGATGAAATGTGCATAGCCTAACTTGTAAGCAGCCATAACAGTAAGTGGGCTTCGAGGCAGTTATACCAAATGGTTAGTAGACGGAATGGTTGTTGGTGAGGTCCCATGACATTTGCTCCACTGCAAATTCCACACGCTAATGGAATTGCCAACTTCAACCCTAGATTTAACACCACACCATACTTTAAACCTAATCCTAAACCTAACATAAATCCCTATATCTTCGACGAAATAAAGCCCGCAGCAATTGTCGCCGGAGCAAATTTTGTGTCACCGTTGATGAAGTAGGATTAGAATAGGTGAGATGAGACCAAATGATAAGATGACAAACCAGGGGCCCGTTTCATAGAGCTGCAACTGTTGTAACTTTGCCATTATGACAACTACCATGGTAACCTTGATTTTGATTGGCTGCTGAGCCCTGCTACCATGGTAGTTGCCATGATGGCAAAATTACAACAGTTGCAGCTCTTTATGAAACGGGCCCCCGGGGTGTAGATTAACTAGTGTTAGACCAAGTGGACATTAAATGGGTGACAAAAGATATACTCCTGCGACATTTGCTAAAGGCTTAACATCTGAGAGGGCATGGGGTTAGCGATAGGATTGTAATAGAGTATTTCTAGTTCAGAAATAATGAAAACATTAGGAGTAAAGTTTGATATAGTTTTGGAGGTAAGATTTCATGTTTGGCTCAACGTGCTGATTTTTTTTATCAGAGCAATTGTTCCTGGAGCAAATGTCATGGAACCCCTTAAATGACATGGGTGCCAAATGGCCTAACCCAAACTCATACTAAATGGTAAGTGGGATAAATGGCAATTGGGATAAATGGCAATTTACCTCTCCAACTCTTATAATCTCTGTCTTAACTTTTGCAACATTGTTTTCACAAAATTAAGCTATATTGCCCAAAACATTTTAATTCCAAAGGCGGTGTTTCATGGAGCTGTTTCTACAGTAATGAATGATCTGTAGAATGAAGGAATATATGGCAAGCCAAATTTACTTTGTTGAAGGCCAAGTCCATATGATAAAAAAAAATTGATTTCAACAGAGAAAAATCAAGCAAACATAAAGCTGAAATTTGCATCAAAATCATACTTTATGTAAAATCAGAAAATTATAAGATTTGAAGTTGCACTTTATTCACCAATCATTCATGAGCACATCCAAGACAGCATACAAACAAGGATACTGATGATGCCACCCAATGGCTATTTCTTTCACATTTCATTAAATGAAATATAAAATATTCCCTCTTTTTCAATAAAATAGAAGATGGTCTGACTATTTGATTCCTCATGGAAAATATAAAATCATCATAACTTTAATCCATTGAGATTATGGCAAGAATCTTTTCAGCATCAAGTTGATAAAATATGTCATACAATAATAAACATAAGACCTTGTGACAGTGTGACATAATTGGCTTTGTCATTTGCAAACTGACTAGGATGTGAATAAAAGTGTTTTTAAAGAAATGAAACAAACTTAAACCATAACTTTCTTATCAATATACAACCGATCTTGTATTGAAATATTCAGTGCTATGTTTGTTTGATATTGCTTTATTTCTTCACATCAACTTCTTGTTGGGGTGGACTTTGCCTTTAAAGTTAAACATAATTAGAAAAAAAGTTATGGCATTTATATTCCAGTCTTATATAAAGCAATGTGCAACATCATGCACAGGTTTATGGAACACCCCGGCCATACTTCCTGCCAGAAAACTTACAGTTTATATTATTAGTACAAAATAACAAAAAGTTACAAGAAAAATACTTTGTATATAATAAAATGTCATAATTGTTTACTAAGGTACTGATTCTCACTGATGTACAAAGTTGAACCCCAATGGTACTGTCATACCAAAGAAACTGTCATCAACGTTGATGAAAGATGTCTTGATCAGTGGCGAATCCAGGGGGGGGGGCCACATCTGGCCCATGAGAGAGCCATAATAATTTTTTTTACGGTAAATATGCCGAGGTTATAATAATGATATGTCCACTTATATAGCGCAGTTATATGTGCATATACTCAACTGCGCTTTGATACTTGGTATCATATCAATACCCCGGCTGTAGCTGAGCCACCATATTAATAGGCGCTAAAGCGTTCAAGGAATAAATCCTACCAGGTAGCCATTCACCTCACCTGGGTCAAGTGCAGCACAGTGTGGATAAATTTCTTGCTGAAGAAAATGGTTGGGATTCGAACCCATGACCCTGTGTTTCAAATTCCAGAGACTAATCCACTGGGCCACAATGCTCCATGTCATTGGTAATAACATAATAACTTTTATGGTATCGAGTTGGTTTTGCCAGCGTGACGAGGTCATAATTCAATATCTAGCCAAACATGATACAGTGGCGAATCCAGGAATTTGAAATATAGGGGGCGCAGACGACAATTTTCTTAGATTTAGCTGTATTAATATGTTCAATGGGCAATAGGCCAATTCATAGTTCCATTCTGCACAGAAGAAGGTCATTTGAACTCAAATGACAAGGTGTTTTGATATTCCTTGACATAAGCACCAACTTTGATGAAAGATTTCTTGATCAGTGGCGAATCCAGGGGGGGGGGGGCATATCCGGCCCATGAGAGAGCCATAATAAAAATTTGTAATGTAAATGTGCAGTTTTCACCTAAGTATCCCCCCCTTTGAAAGTGGGGACCTTTTCTTTATTTGCTTGTCAAATTTTCAGTGGACAAAATGAGCCACCTCCCTTTTTGAAAATCCTGGATTCATCCCTGGTCTTGATAAGTCATATACTATATTCTTTTGAAATGTGCTCTTCATTAGATCTACCGGATAACCGCAATGAGTCCATTAGTGACTGGTATTTAGCATAATAAAAAGCAAATCTTTATGGTAACTCAGTATCAGGGTGTGAATCAAAGCTGGGAGCGAGACTGCAGATCAGTCAATGATCCAAATCTGTCTTATCAGGATGCTTGTACATAATTCATGCTTCTCAGTCTCAGCTATAACCAACAAGGCTTCATGACAGGTTGCCTTCATGCTGTGTCTCTCAATCTCCCTTTACCATTGGCTGGTCTCATCTCAGATTCACTGGATGGCATGGAAATTACAGATATCCAAAGTCGCGAGACCTAGACGAGATGCTATCTTTGGAGATGATTAAGAGCCGTCTTCAGTCTCCTGACCGTCTCCTCTCCTCCTAGTATCTCCATCATCTCAGCCACAGCAGGCCCTTGCTGTAAATAGTGAGAAAAATGGAGTGTACAGTGTAAAAACAAGGAGTGGGAAATGTATGTACATGGTGAGTTACAAGAACCTCTATCAATATCTCTTACAGTAAGAAACTGCTGTTATCTGTAAGAAAGAAATTGAAATTAGGCCCCCTGCCATAGCTCTCTCATATGTGCAATTGTTTTGTCTATCATCAAATGTGAAAATATAGCTACTTGCAGGTTCCTTGGAGCAATGATGCAGCTCCAACTTTTGACGAGGTGCCTAACAAGAAAACCCTCCAACTCTGTGTGCTCTGTTGGTGGGAGGAAGGGGGGGGGGAGTGAGTTCTGGTACGGATGTGCAGGCCTGTATTATGATAGGACTTACTGCTATTTTCAGAAAATCTCTTATTCTTATAAAGGAATACCCAAGTCATTAAAATGAACTAATTGACATACTAACCTTCAAACCACTCATCGCTACTCTAAGGACCTTCATGCACTGAGGATACTTGAGACCTTCTGGCAGTGATGTGAAACTCTGTCTCAGAATAGGACTTAATGTTTCTTTGGTGAAAGAATAAACTGGATCAAGGTGACTGATTGCAGAAGACAGTATAAAATCTAGAAAATATTAAGAGAAAAAAAAAAAAAATTTGCATTTGGTTTAATCATATCATCCATATATCAGTCAGGGAAACTCCCGCTTTTCCGAGATCGTTTGAAATGTCCCTTTTTCGAGATAGTTGCGTTCACCGAAGCGTGAATCACCGCTGAAAACCTTCGCCCTGTGTAGTCTTTCTCGGCTGTTTTCAGACCCTTATGTATGTGTGCGAACACTCGGTAATAAGAGCGGTGAAAATGTGTACGCGTGTATACAACCATAGAGCTGTTAGCTCCATGATACAACCGTGCATTCTTCTGGACATTGTTATCTTTAGAACATGTGCCTCTCTCTCCCCCTCTCTCTTTCTCTCTCTTATTTATTGTCAAGCATTCAATTTGATTTTCGTTCATCACTTACCCTTAATCCTGACGTTAAATGTACCGTAATTAGACCATATTTTTGGATCCACCGTCATATCCGTAATATCCAACTTTCATGTTAATTCCACCTCAGCATTCATCTTCAGCTTATGATCTGATGCACAATCCATAATCAATTCATTATAATATTATTTCCACTACTAGTGCCGGCGGAAGTCATGGAAATTATTAAGTCGATATGCAATTTCAAAACATGCCGAATACAGGTCTGTCCTAAAACAATCATTGGCTGGTTGACGAAGCCAACGAATTGGAAAAAAGTATACTGTATTCACATTCAAAACAAACATACTGCAAAGTATTGGGGCTAGCGGTCACCAAATAAAGTGCATTATAAAAGTCTGCCTGTCAGCTCGATCCATGTCCAAACTTCCCTCAAACGTCCAGCCCAGATGAGAATAATTATCATGATGTCATTATGATCATGACCATTCTCCATTCGACATGATCCATGCTAGCAGTGAACAGGTGTGAGATCAATGGTTTAGATTATGAACATTATCGAGAACTGCATATCCATTTTCCATAGCACTAAACCGCCGGAGAGCTGGTTAGAGGTTATTACCATAGGAACGAATATATTTTCCGAGTCTTTCTTATCATATATTACGTAATGCCGTACCCAAAATAACTTTCAGCATGATCATGGAATGTCCATGGTAGTACCATAGCTCTTTGTACACGCAATACACACACACACTGCACGTTCGGCTACAACATGTAGCGGAGTATCGCGGCACAAAGGCTGAACGCAGAGACTAACCTCCTCTTACGAGAACTTTTGCTTGCATTTTTTCAGCATAAATGTGTCTTCTTTGTTCAATAGCGTCTAAGCACCACGGTGGCGAATTCTATTTTTTGGAATATAGATGAGAAATTTAGTTTTCTTTAACATATTTGAAAATAAAAATCCGCCACCGTGGTGCTTTTTTTATATGAATTTTTTAGTGAGGGTATGTCAAAAAACCCCATTCACTTTGTACAGGAAAGCTATTCGGTGAGATCCTAAAAGATTACGTCATGCGACCACAAATCCCTGTTTATCGAGATTCTGTCGCTCTCGCAAAAGCGGGAGTTTCCTTCACTGTATATAGAAGACTATAATTGCACAACACTATGAAATATTCATAAATAGTAATATATTTACAAAATCTTTGATGTATATTGATTGTTAAAGGAAATGTTTCGATTTGAAACCTGCAGATGAAATTCCATGGTTTAATCAGCCCACTGTATTCAAAGGTCACATAAGTGGATGCCCTTTTGATTGGCTTCAATTATCCATATAGAGCATTTACAAAAGTGATGCATTAAAAATGCATATTTTGGTCTGCCTATCTGCATGAGCAAAAATGACCATATACATGAGTTAAAATGCTGATGTTGGAATAGAGAATTCAATGAAAATGAATGAATTATCTATGATTTGCACATTTGTATGTTGAAAAACTAAAGTAATGATGCAAGTCATCTTTAGAGGACATATATATATATATATATGTTCAAGATGAAATTCACGATGGCACTGTCTTTGCATAGTTCATAGTTTTAAGAACTAACCTGAGTATTGCGTTATGGAAGAAAAGTCTGTCGTAGTCAGATCGGGACAAACCCATAGAAATGCATAGTTGGGTGATGTCAAGTCTTTTAATCTTCCAATGTGATCCTGTAAATAATGAAAAATAAAGAAAATGAGAAAAAATAATAAAACGTCACACCTGCCAACCCTTACACTTCAAGAAAGTGGGAAGCATCAGAAGAAAGAGGCTGAAAATAGAGACTTTGTTGAATTTCCTATACATTAGTAGAGACATATATATTTACATGAAATAGGGACACCACGGAAATGGCTCTCTCTTCCACTAAAATCAGGACTGTCACGATTCTTCAATCATAACATTAACATGATCAGGTATATATCATCTGTGACCTTCAAACTTTGACCCTGTGACCCTCCAATATGCATGCATGCTGATCCCTCAGAAAATACTTCAGTTATTGCGAGGAGATATTTCAATGTACATGTGTGTAATGACCTATGTGACAGGTAATTGTTGTCCTCATGGCCCCCAAATCTACTCAGATCATCATCCCCCCACATATATACAGAGATGATCCCTCAAAAACATATTTAGTTATCATAAAAACAAGATACCTTCATGCAATAAGGACCAATGTGACCCCTTTGACTTTGTAATGCCAAAAACTATTCAGATCATCAGTACTACTATATGCATACCTGGAACGAGTCTGAAGTTGATTTGTCAAATGGTTTTTAGGTCATTGCAAGAATAAAAACGGGACAGATGGACTGAGAGACAAGAATCTAAAACATGCCTCCAGCATCCTCCTATTGAGGGGAAGGCATATAACACTTTTTTTTGTGAAACAGTACCCAAGTCACTGTGCATAACAGGAATTTTCATACACAGACCAGAAAAATAAAATAATGGGTACATATTGGGTACCCTACACGATAAAGACTTGAAAATGTTGATCCTCAAGGTGGGGTGAGGGTAGAATACTTTGAATTATCTTGAGATACTTACCTTCCTTGCTAGTAAAACCTTTCTGAGATAGTCATCATCCATTTCATGAAGAGAGCTGTTTGTCCTAACAGAAAAAAAGTTATTGAAATAACATTACATTTTCTTATCATGGAAAAAAAAGAAAAGGAGACCTTTTAATTACACTATCAACTCATGACTTTGCATACAGCTTGTATGATATGCACGGCAATTTTTGTGAAACAATGTAAAACATCGCACAGCAGAAACTTTTACTATTTGTTGACTTGGTCTCTGAGCTTTCTAGGGGGTGTTTCACAAAAAGATAAGGTAGGACTTAGAATCTAAAATGCTGACGCGAACATGATATGTAACGCACAATCTAATTCATTATTGCGCAGTAGTGCGTGTCCTCTAAGCACAATCTGACCAATGCAGCCATGCCTTTTAAAATTACACACAAAAGGGAATTTAAGTGCGACTCTAAGTCACACTTAATTCTTTGTGAAACGCCCCAGAATTTGAGTCATACATTACTGTCATAAGTAAAGAGTAGTGAATCTTTATGTACCAAGTTAGCTGGAATTCGGGTGGTCCTTTTCAGGACCAATGCTGGCCCAAGAAAGATAAATGGTATACCGTGAAACCTACTATACTATTAGCTAGAATTTGCTCTCCCTTGTAGCATCCCCGTCAGCCCCCCCCCCCCCCTATTTCAACTTTGTCTGATACAGTGCATACTCAACCCTCCTCCATTATACAGTATAGCTGGTGTTAAAGTGTATGGTTTAGAGGCAATCAATACCTTCCTCCAAGTTCTTCTCTGACTGTCTCTCTGAGTTCCTTTATTAGTCTTTGTTGACCTTTACTTGACCCCAATAACCTTGATAGGTGACCTCGATTGACCCCATCCAGTAGATCCATGTCCAGCACGGCAGAGTGGGTGGTGACTTTATCTAGAGAGAACTGCGTGTCAAAATGAAATAACACTATAAGACTAGCAACACATCTAGATGGATTCTCAACCGTAAGTAGACAAAATTTATCCCTCCCCTTTGCTCGATCAAGAATACATAATAGACCTAGCATTTTCATATCATGACTTCCTTCTTGTAGAATTCCTGTACAAGGTAAATGAAATGCAATAACGAGTTTTCAAAGGAAAACACCTCATCAATTTTCTGTCTTGGATCAAATCCGGAAGTATGAGAAATATGAGGGCCTCATCTTACAAAGAGTTGAGACTTATCTAATCAAACACAACTATGGAAAGCCAGTAATGCCAAGATGTAGAATACATACGTCAGTTTATTTTTTACGAACTATTAGTTCTTGTACATCATTGTCCTGACATATCACTGTTCCCTCTGTTTCCAAAGGGATGTTGTGTTCATTTTGTGTCAAGTACAATTACGACAATCAATGGTTTCCATGGTTAAGTTTGATTGGATCAATCACAACTCTTTGTAAGGCAGGTTCATGATGTAACTTACATCTGAAATCAACTCCTCCATACTTCTGATCTTCCTGTTGTCATCAAACCCTGACCCGCAGAATGTGATGAAGTTTAGCAATGCTTCAGGCATGTAACCTTGATTCTGAAGAATAAAACAGAAAATAGTCTGAAGAAATACAATAAAGCATTTAGTTGAAAATAGGGTGTTTACCTTCTGGGGCCATTTCATAAAGCTGTTCGTACGTTAAGAGTGACTGGTTATCCTTTCTTACGTGCTAACCATGACCAATTCAATATACCACTTCCCGCAAGAAGGGATCAGCAGTTGTTCTTTAAGTCGCTTTTAACTTACGAACAGCTTTGTGAAACACCCACCCGAACCCACACATCGTGCATTTTCTTTACACACAAGCATGTTAATGCATAATTATATTAGTCAGGGGCCTTAGGCCTTAAATTTGAAGTTTTGGGGACAGAGTTTACAAAAGCACCAAACTTTCCCTATGTCACTATTAGGTCAATAGCTTCATTTTTTCCCACAGAACATGGTGTTGAAAATTGCATCTTCATGCAAGAATATGCTAATTTATGCAAATTAGCAGTATTTTTATGCACGAAGCCATATGCCATTAGGAATCAATTAATATTTTTTTTAAAAAAAGATACCAAACTTTAGGAAAGTCTCTATCAGGTCGATAGCTTTAATTTTTCCCACATGACATGGTGTTGAAAATTGCATCTTCATGCAAGAATATGCTAATTTATGCAAATTAGCAGCATTTTTATGCATGAAGCCATATGCCATTAGGAATCAATTAATATTTTTTTTTAAAAAAGATACCAAACTTTAGGAAAGTCTCTATCAGGTCGATAGCTTTAATTTTTCCCACATGACATGGTGTTGATAATTGCATCTTCATGCAAAAATATGCTAATTTATGTAAAATAGCAGTAATTTATGCATGAAGCCATATGCCAATGGGAATTAACAAAAGTTAATAAAAAGATACCAAACTTAAGGAAAGTCTCTATCAGGTCAATAGCTTTAATTTTTCCCACAGAACCTGGTGCTGAAAATTGCAACTTTATGCAAATATATGCTAATTTATGTAAATTAGCAGTAATTTATGCATGAAGCCATATGCCAATAGGAATTGATTAATAAAAGTAAATAAAGAGATACCAAACCAAAGAAAGTCTCTTTAAGGTCAATAGCTTTAAATTTCCTTATCAAACATGATATTGAAATCATGTTTTTATGCAAAAATATGTTAATTTATGTAAATTAGCAGTTGATTTATGCATGAATAGTAAAAATTAGTAAAAAGGAATAAAAAGAAAACAAACTTAAAGAAAATCTCCATCAGATCCATAGATTTAATTTTCCCTATCAAACGTGCTATTGAAAATCCCGTCTTCATGCAAAATATGCTAATTTATGTAAATTAGCAATTATTTCATATGTGTAAATTAGTCCCATTCCTGTGGGTTTAACAGTGGAAAAGGGGCCAAACTGTTGAAGTGCCTCTATCACTCAGTTCAAATCTTCAATTGTATGCTATTGAAAATCCCGTTTCCATGCAAAAGTGTGTTATATCATGTAAATTAACAATAATTTATGTATGAAGCTGTATACCATTGACTAATATATATTACATAAAGCATAAAGCCGTATGCCAGCCAGAACAGTGGCAAAAATCGAGCCAGAGCAGCCAGAATCGAGCCGAATTTAGCCCGAATCCTCCGATTTTCGCCAAATGACGACCTGAATAATGACCCGAATCGAACGCTTATGCCCGAATTTGCAGAGTATGAAAATGTGCCAGATTCTTTCAAAATGGGCTATAATTTACCGATTGGCAGCTTTTTGGATGCCATTTTTCTAATTTCTGGCCAATTTATCTCATTCTTCTATATTCTTCTTTGTATTCGAGTAATGATTCGTATGATATGGGGGGGGGCAAGAGTCGGACCTTTAATAACTCTACGACTGATACGAATCGAGTCTTCCCAAAATACCCCAAAATGCCTCCAAAAATCCAACCGAATTCCATCGGAATACATTTCGAATGTGGCCCGAATGGAATTTGTTGTGGTCACATTCGGGAATAGTCTGGAGGGTATTCGGCTGGTTTTGAACATTTCAAAATGAGCTGAATATTTCAGCGAATGTTCCCGAATTTTCTTGCATTTACGAAGGCAAAACAGAATATTCCTGAAACCACCAGAATACGTGTATATGGATGGATTCGCAGCTGATTCGGTTCCGTTCTAACCCTAGCTTTAAGCAAAGGGTTACACCAAAACCAAATTCTCCCGAACAAAATCGGATCAATTCTGCCCCAAATTGCCTGGATTCGGTACTTATTCATCTCGGATTCGGGGAGCTCCCGGAATCGCTTAGGAAGGATCCGGGACTATTCTATTCTCCCTCCCCAACGGAAACATTAGTGGAGAGATTCTGCTTGTCTTGAAAATTTTAAAACCAGCCGAATATCCTCCAAAATACTCCAGAATGTGGCCAAGACACATTTGGGATGTATTTGGATGGAATTCGGTTGAATTAATTTTGGGGAGGCATTTGGACAATTATTTTGGGAAGTCGATAGCTCTGATTCGAGACCTATTCCAGACAGATTCGACTCTGATTCGGCCTAAAATTGATTGGAAAAATTTGGTCTTGGTGTTACCTTAGATTTAGAGATAGAGATCAATTCATAAGCCAATAAAGAAAAATCACTGAAATTATTCAATTCACCTTCAATCAAGGGACGACAGAAAAAGAAGAAGGATCAGGTCTCTTTGCTCAAATCTTATGTGTCCCTGTTCTAAAAAAAATGTATATAGTTGTCAGAGGGGCAGACATGGACAGCTTTTTCTGTCATGAGAACCATCCATTTACCCTCCTCTTTCTGACAGGGAAAAACTCTACTTTGGAAAGAAATCTGACCTCTTGAATTGCTTTGAAAAGAAAGATGAAATACTGTTTATCTTTTCCATATGATTTCGGGTGTTTTTCTTTATTGTGAAAGGGGTATGCACAGGATTTATAATTTGCATAAATTTGCATTTTAAACATGATGCTCTCCTCTGGTCGCATGGAAAGTCACCATAATGAATGAATTGTGTAACAGTGTCTCATATGCATAGTGTTGTGCTTGTCCCTCGGTTTAAAACCTCAAAATAGGATAGTTGATGAGTTTTACACAGTTTGCATAAATTTTGCATAAATTTGCATTAATATTGAAAATTGATTCTTATTCAGGAGCTGTACAGAAATCAATCTAGATTTGATGTCCCGTCAAAATAAATCCCAAATACCCCCCCCCCCCCACCCCGAAAAAAAGAAAAGAAATAGGCTTCTATAGAAAAGTTTAGGTCCGTACTATACATATACAGTAATTCACGGTGAATAGTGTGATGTTGCATAATTTTGCATAAATTAGCCCTATGAAAAAGGATTCCAGTCATTGATATCGAGGCATCCTATCAAGAATTAATGTTTTTGGTACCAGTGACACATGTGGAAAAAATTGTGATTTTGACAATTCTATATGTCGATATATGGTAATACATGTGTTTTTACATGTGATTTGCATATAATTTTGCATAAATTAACCTTAAAAATTGATTCATACTCACCAATTTTATAAAAATCGACCTGCAGTTAAATGTTTAGCAAAATAAGACCCAAATACACAAAAATTGGGCATTTGAAAATTATTTTTAGTGAGATATGGTGAATTATGAGTTTTTTTGCATAAAATTTGCATAAATTAGCATTTTAAAATAGGGTGCCCTTCACCGATTTTAGGGCACCCTATCTAGAATTGATGCTTTTGATACCAGGGACCCACATGCAAAAAATGGAGCTTTTGTAAATCCTGTCCCCAAAATTTGCTAAGGCCCCTGACTATATATGTATCTCAATTACAATTAAAGTGATAACAGGCTATTTGAAAGGCATACAGATAGTCAGACACAGTAAGACATGAGGAATAAGGGAGAGAAAGAGAGAGAGGGAGAGAGATGGAGGAAGGGGGATCAAAGGGAGCAATGTTTAGGAAATAATAATAAGGGTTAAGTATTACCAATCAAAGTAATGTACAGATGGCTGTAAAATCCCTATGCAAATCAAAGTTTATTTTTTACCTTAAATTGTTCCACAAAGATATCCCCTTGTCTCTTTGACAGCTTCGACCCATCCCTGTAAGGAATGATTTATATTAAACCATGAGTATCAGCCTAGTAAGGAAGCTAAATTCAACAAACAAGTGTATTGATCAACAAAGTCTTGCAATTGGTGTAACAAGTTCTAGATGGAACTGTCCCCAAAAGAATATCATGGGTGGTTTCAAGGTCAGTGTTGACCTTTTGGTGCTGCTGTTGGGCCAGTGAAGTTGGTGTTGGTGCTCTGACAAATATCAGATTGTTGAGCTATCGATAATGGGATTTGGATCATCTTTGCAAACTCAGATTAGGTGATGGGGTAAGGTAAAGTAATTTATCTACATGTACATTGTACTTCAGACACCAATACCAGCCCAATCAACAGCACCATATTTGAAAGCAACTAGCAGGGAATCCTCAAGTGGAGTATCAAGTCATATTGATATAAATAAATACTGTTTTATCTAAATAATATAAAATACATGTATATATTTTTCTGTCAAAGGAGTAAATTCATCCTTCTGAAGAACACACATTATAAAGAATCGATGAACAAAATATTGCATTGTGGGTAGTGAAGCAGGGGCTGGTTAGGTAGTTTATAATGAGAGCTGATTCCTTTCAATGTTGCTTTAAAACTAAGCCTTAAAACTAAACTCAAGAGGGTGCAGTAAGCAACAATTCAATGAGAAATTCTGAAGAGTCAAAGGCTAGGGGAGAGTTTCATGAAATAAATAACCTGATTTTTAATGACAAATATGCTCTCAGCCAATCAGATGCAATGATTTAGTAGCTTATAACAATAGACAGTGACTTACTTGTTCATCAATAGAGGGAGATGAGCAAACTGAGGAGGCTGCCATCCAAATGCTTGATAGAGTGAAAGATGCTTTGATACTGATGATAACCATTCCTAAAGAAGCAAGAATATTTTTTCTTCAAATAACAAGATAATTGAGAGTAACTGCTTTAAACACTGATTTCACAAGAAAATCTGTAAGACCAAGATTAATTGTCACCACACCATCATAAATCTAGATCTGGTACAGCAGAGCTACCAAGTCTCACACATTATGCTTGAGACTCAAGCATTTTGAACTCTTGTTCATCGCCTCAAACCTCTGTCTCACGCAACTATAACAGCCTATCCCCATATACATTGTACACAAAGTCTTTGATCTCACTCAGATTCGCAGAAAACATTACGCATAGCTGGTCTTTGAACTTGGCATCTCTGGGTACAGTTGCATAAACTGAATTTTGTGAAATCCCAAAATCTAAGCTGAAAAATAATCTAATTGCCAACACAGATGACCACATGTGGGGACAATGTATTATCATTGCTTGGAAAGTAAGTGACATTTGACTTTAATCCCATTAATTTCCAAATTTTCATTGACATATAGTAGACTTGTTAACTGCAAAAAAAGGGGTGAATGCTGCATTTTTGAGTACAAATGTCCCACTTGGCACAAATGTTCCTTGAGTCAAAAGAAAAAGATTCATCCAAAGAGACACGCTGTCTCTATGCAAATAAGCAAGTAATTTGCATAAAGTTGCATATTATGTCGATATGTAAAAACAAGTAATTCAGAATATATATTTCACCAGAACTGCCCTAAAATTGGAAAATAAAGACTAAGGGTAAGACAGGGAAGAAAATTGTCATAAAATAATTGGGATATCCTTGTTTATTATTACCTAATTTACATAAATTATGCAAATTATAATTTAAAACAGAGTATTTTTTTCAAGAATCCTGAACTGTTTTATAAATAACAGCAATTAATACAAAATGTCAACATTCTACATGAAAGAGAATATATTAGCGAAAACATCGATATGCTTCATGACAGTATTAGTGTCTTAATTTGCTTAGAAAGACGGCAAATATGTCAAAATGTATGACGTGATATTGCGCTAAAACGAGACCAAAACAACCTCTATGTCACAGTCACACTCACGAATCGGACAATAAAGCGATCAATGGTATGTCATTCGAGATAACACAATCTCAACACAATAGCTTCAATCGGCTTCTCGTATCGCTTTTGTTGGTGTGTCTGCCACACCGTAATCTATGATACATACGGGCAAAATGCATTTCGGTATCGGTAAAACACTATTAATTGTGTTTTATTTGTTTCTAATTTGTTTCTCTCAGAAAATTTACAGGAGACATTGCTTTGCAGGTTACTGCTTAAATGAAGCTCTGGCACACGAATCATGACAAATGTACCCCACCTCAATCCATATATTAACTTTGTTAAAATATATGTCTTTTGGAGATCCCGAAGTGGCAAAACTGCATCTCGAGTCCCCGGCATTCCCGCTACTTTACAAAACCAGTTTGACTTGTATTATCAACTTGGAAAACACAGATGTATGGGACATCAGACAACATGATTCCTGAAAAAAAGTTTTTTTATTTTTGTTTATTTAAACCCACGGGAGCCCTCCGAAATCACTCCATCCCCTCTCTGTATTTCGACACTAAATAAAAAAATATCGTGTTTAAAAGCCACCGGCAAGGCAAATTGCGTTTTTGGTATGATAAAGCAACTTCATATCTATATTTCATATTTATCTGTGTTAATATTATTATTGTTATTATTTTTATCATTATTATTATTGTTCCGCAGTTTGTAATAATGTTCTAGCACAGTAAAGGCTATACCCAACAGGAGCATGTCTAGGATATCCTTTTCCCTTTTGGTTTTATGTATTCAAAAATAGTTTATTGTCTTTAGAACTCTTAAAAGATTACTTTTGTTTGTATTGATATCTTGGAATAGATTGAGGAGAAAATAATCTACAATTGACATGTAGAAGAGCTGTAGTACATTGAAAAAAAGAAGCCACACATAAGCTCTATAATACCCAAACCCCGTTATTGCTTCCACTCTATGTTAAATTTAAATATTTTCAGAGCCCATTCGGAAGAAAGATACATTTCTATACTACACACAGTAAAGCCTCTTTACTTTCTCCTCTTGAAAAAAAAACATAGAAAGCATTGTTTTATATCGCATAAAATAAGTTCGTGTACATGACGGTGGCCTGTCGAAGTTGCCCAACCCTTTATTTTGTTTTGACAATATATATTTAGAATATCGTCTAAATGAAGCCCTCATCTGGAAAAGGGCACTTATTAAAGGCAGCATCTACATTATATAGAGGAGGCCCTGGTACTTGGAAGCGGAGGCTGAAGCACCCGCAAGATTTTCCGGAAGAGGGGAGAGGGGGTGCTGCGTGTATTATTCTCGATAGATAGCACCCCCTGGAATTCCGGCAGATGTGACCAAAAAAAGAAACGTTACCCAAAAAACTTCATTTTGTAGTGCAATCCTTTTTTTTATTTGCCTGTAAAATTTATTGATGTAAATATGAAAATCAAAAAAGGTTCAATGTAAATTTTTGGTCCCAAGAAATTAAATAAGCTTAAGCCCCCTCTTCCCAGTGCCAAGGCCTCCTCTATATAATGTAGATGCTGCCTTTAATAAGTGCCCTTTTCCAGATGAGGGCTTCATTTAGACGATATTCTAAATATATATTGTCAAAAAATGTCAAAACAAAATAAACGGTTTTGGCAACTTCGACAGGCCACCGTCACGTACACGAACTTATTTTATGAGATATAAAACAATGCCTTCTATGTTTTTTTTCAAGAGGAGAACGCAAAGAGGCTTTACTGTGTGTAGTAGAAATGTATCTTTCTTCCAATTGGGATCTCAAAATATCTAAATTTAACATGGAGTGGAATCAATAACGGGCCGTGTGGCTGTTCTTCAATTTACCACAGCTCCTCTACATGTCAGTTGAGTATTTTCTCCTCAATCTATTCCAAGGTATCAATACAAACAAAAGTAATCTTTTAAGAGTTCTAAAGACATGAATACATAAACCAAAAAGGGAAAGGGTATCCTAGGCATGCTCCTGTTGGGTTATACATGTAGCCTTTACTGTGCTAGAGCACTATTACAAACGGCAGAACAATAATAATTATAATAATAGTAATAATAATAATAATAATAATAATATTAATAATTATAATAATATCAATAATGATGAATGTAAATATAAAAATATAGATATAAAAGTTGCTTTATTATACCAAAAAACACAATTTGCCTTGCCGATGGCTTTAAAACATGATATTTTTTTTTATTTAAAGTCGAAATACGGAGAGGGGATGGGGTAAATTCGGAGGGCTCCCGTGGGTTTAAATAAACAAAAATAAAAAAACTTTTTTTCAGGAATCATGTTGTCTGATGTCCCATACATCTGTGTTTTCCAAGTTGATAATACAAGTCAAACTGGTTTTGTAAAGTAGCGGAAATGCCGGGGACTCGAGATGCAGTTTTGCAACTTTGGGGTCTCCAAAAGACATATATTTTAACAAAGTTAATATATGGATTGAGGTGGGGGTACATTCGTCATGATTCATGTGCCAGAACTTCATTAAAGCAGTAACCTGCAAAGCAATGTCTCCTGTAAATTTTCCGAGAGAAACAAATTAGAAACAAATAAAACACAATTAATAGTGATTTACCGATACCGAAATGCATTTTGCCCGTATGTATCATAGATTACGGTGTGGCAGACACACCAACAAAAGCGATACGAGAAGCCGATTGAAGCTATTGTGTTGAGATTGTGTTATCTCGAATGACATACCATTGATCGCTTTATTGTCCGATTCGTGAGTGTGACTGGACATAGAGGTCGTTTTGGTCTCGTTTTAGCGCAATATCACGTCATACATTTTGACATATTTGCCGTCTTTCTAAGCAAATTAAGACACTAATACTGTCATGAAGCATATCGATGTTTTCGCTAATATATTCTCTTTCATGTAGAATGTTCACATTTTGTATCAATTGCTGTTATTTATAAAACAGTTCAGGATTCTTGAAAAAATACTCTTTTTAAATTATAATTTGCATAATTTATGTAAATTAGGTAATAATAAACAAGGATATCCCAATTATTTTATGACAATTTTCTTCCCTGTCTTACCCTAAGTCTTTATTTCCAATTTTAGGGTAGTTCTGGTGAAATATATATTCTGAATTACTTGTTTATACTATATCGACATAATATGCAAATTTATGCAAATTACTTGCTTATTTGCATAGATACAGCGTGTCTCTTTGGATGAATCTTTTTCTTTTGACTCAAGGAACATTTTTGCCAAGTGGGACATTTGTACTCAAAAAATGCAGCGTTCAACCTCTAAACAAGTCTACTAATAGAGCAAAATAATAAGGAGACAAACTGTGCATTAGACTAAATGGCAGATAGACCAAGTGGTGGTTGGACCAATTGATGGTTAAACAAAATGGTAATTAGACCACATGATATTAGGCCAAGTGGGTTTAGCCATGATGGTATGGGATGATCTGAGAATTAGACCATCTGCTAGTAGACCAAATGGGTTTAGCCATGATCATGGTGTTAGAGATATGAGAATTAGACCATCTGCTAGTAGACCAAATGGGTTTAGCCATGATCATGGTGTGTAAAGAGATATGAGAATTAGACCATCTGCTAATAGACCAAGTGGGTTTAGCCATGATGAAGTGAGATTATCTGAGAGTTAGACTATCCGCTACTAGACCAAGTGAATAAAAAACGCTTTTCATACCTGTCCTCGTAAAACGTGACTGATCTCCATCAAGTGATCATCTACTACATTGGCAAAGTGGTAGGTGGGGTAGCCATCGCTCTTCATTAAAACCTGTCAAACCAAATAAAATCAAATTTTACAGATTGAAAATATAGGACAATCCAGCTTAACCCCCAAATAAAACAACCAAAATGAATTGCATTACATGTTTTATAATGTTAAAAGCAGATCCTAAGCTGCAACTCATCAAATTTGTCAAATATAATCCAGAAATTTTTTCCCCCGCTGATTTGGATAATGTGCTGTTACCATGGCAATGCTAGTTGGAACACATTAAAAAACCTCACATTTTGCACATCTTCAATCCAATAAAAATGACCACACAGACCCATCACAAATGCAGGATATGGTACCTTCACATCATTTTGACACCACATATCTCCCTCCTGTATTAAGCCTTTGAACCAGAAAGGCCGGAATACCGGCCTTGCAGTGAACTGGGATACCGGCCTCAAGCAATGTGACTTGAAAATGGGTCCTAAATGTCAGGTGATCTTATAAAAATAACATCACCTTGCTACTATGTTTAATTATATTCAGTCCATAATTTCAGTGAATTGTAGTTTTGATTTGGAAGGTTTCATCATAATTTTTTTTCCAAAATATGCTACTCTACTGAGGAAGCTTGTGTGGTAATACACAGCAACTCATCCACTGACATGGGAAAGCTATTGATGAATCTTACTACAGTTAAAGCAGTGATTTCGAAGATAAAAAGAGACACTAAAGATGAAATATTGTCTGGACAAGAATCAACACAACATCAGCCAGGCCAGGCCAGGTACCAGTGGGGAAGATGCCGCTGGGGCTCAATTCATGGGAACGGGAGATCCGGAGATCATTTATTTCAAATGTATATCTTCATATTGCGAATGTGCTTGATACATGTAAATAATTCAGGGTAGGGGGGTCAGGACTGCCCAAAATTCATTCCAGGTTAAAAGGGTTAATGATTGAGTTTACTTACTGGGTCACCTTCAATATGGCCTGCATCATACAGCGTTCTACCATAGACCAAGTCATTGTTAGGCTCTACAACAGGATTTAGCTGTGTGCAATGAGATAAAGTTACTGTTATTCATAAAATTGGTGAGAGCTTTACATATATCCATGTTGTTTCAATATTGAACCAATTCATTGAAACTGAATTTTCATTTTGCTTGCAAACTGCTGTAAACTTCTGGCTCTTATATACAATGATGGGGGATGTTGCAATTATTATACCAAAAATGTATGCTTTTTTTAGGGACAGTTTTTACTTATTGAATATTTAGGGATGTTGTTTTGATAAATCATACAATACAAATTTAAATGTACTCCTGCTATTTATCTGAATTAAAATGTTTAACATCTGTATCAATAAGAGGAACAACCAGTTAGACATTCATAAGGGAATGGGACACTATTTTTCCACTTCCAACTCCTATAAACAAATCAACTACTAAAAATTAAATGCATCATTCAAAAATAAATAAATTAGAAGAACATGATATAAAAAAGTATACAATTCAAAGTATATCCACCTTGAATCGTATGACAAAGCTCTTCCCTTCTGCTGCTTGTGTGTCCATATCTGTCTGTGATAGATGCCTGCATTTATTGTCATACCTAGGTGTTTCCCCGTTCCGTATTGAAGCCTTCCTCAGTAACTCAAGACGTTGAGAAGAGCAGTAGCATTTGTAGGCAGTGCCATTCTGGTATTAACAAAGATAATAATATTAATAATGAATAAAAATTGCATAGCGCACTTTCCATCTTGATTAGATGCTCAAGGTGCTTCAGACTTCAGAGCAGAACAACAAAACTATTTTCATATAATACATGCCTGAACAATAAGTCAATGTCTATAAAAAAACACTCTTATACAGGTATGTATTATATAATTTTTTTTGTAACTTTTTAATGAAAATATGTTAATAAATGTGTTTTTATAATAGAATATATACATATGTCTTTTCAAAAGAAAGTGTATCACTGTCCTATTTAAGTGTATAAAATTTCTTCATGAAAATACAAGCACATCATTATTGTATTAAACATCGTTGTTATAGCGAAGAAAATGGCACCTATACAAATGACTCTTGCTCTGCTATGCAGGCCAAAACAAATGATACAATGATGTTAATTCATATTCATCCAGGAAAGAAACAAAAAGTCAAGACCTTTAGAACTTTAGATTTAAATTTTAAGCAAAATGGTGAAAAGAATAACACTGATTCCACTGAACATGCTAGAGTATGATTACATGGAGTTTGTAAAGAACAATAACACAGTGTTGTTCTAAATTACAATCAGGAGAATTATGTCATCCTATTACACATCTAATTGCCTCTAGTCTTATCAAATTTCGTGTTTGAAATTTCATACTCACTTCAAGTAGTGTCTGTATGTGTTGATTGTAGAGATGAAGTCTCTCTGATTGCACATATGGACCATGCCTGCCGCCTGGTAAAGGACCTGTTGAAAAACATCATCGATGAGAGTTGAACAGACCTACATCAATTTCCGGATGAATAAAATCTCAAATAAAACAAAAGTAATAATATGAAACCTATATTTCATTGCTGAAATCATAAAATTTCATTATTTTCATTTCAATAATCAATAGGCAAACTTAAAGCCTGTGTATAGCTTTGGTAAAGGGTCAATAATGTGATTGATAATCGAATATAATTTAATATGACAGTCTTACTGAAGCGTAGAGACCTTTAGATATTTTTCCAACTGCACTTCTCTGAGAAAATTTCAAATATTCAAATCTTGGATATATAGCGCCCTCTCTCGGCGATGCTTGTTTTAAATTAAAAAATGGGCATTCAAGCACTTATCTTATAAATTTAGTGATTAGATATCCAAAAGTTACAGACAAAGAACATATCTTGAAAGTTTTAGCCCATTCCATTATTTGGAATAGGATTTAATTGAAAGACAAAAACACACAGATATTTTAATTTGATCGGGTGACCCGATCGAGTTAAATTTCCATGTAAAATCGCAAAATTTATCCTGTAAAACACATTTTCATTTCATATCCTCCACATCATAACTGTTCTGGGGCATATCCATTCATATTAGCTAGCAATAAATTGGAATAGTGATAGGTGCATTTTTGTGGATTTACCAAAACTATACACAAGCTTTAAGTTGGATGTTGTTGGTGCTAGTGTCATGTGTTGGTGTTGAACTTGGAAGCACAAATCAGATTGGCATTTCCCATTCCAACATCTACATATAATCTGAGTTTACAAAAATGATTCATATTACATAACTGATGGCTTAGCAACTTGTGCAGCTGATCATATGGCTAGCACCAACAAAATAGATACTCTAGGACATAATTTCTTTCACTCAGAAAAAAATAGGAGTGCACAGTCTTTCAAAGCTTTCAAAATGTAACTTTCTGATGAATTCTGACCTGATTTCCATACATACCTTCATCTGGAAAAAGACCAGACCATTCTAGCATTGAGTGGAGATTATCAAGGGCGCCAGGCACAAGCCTTGTCTGAAACAGAAATGATGAAGTATTGTTATTCCTCAATGATTATTGATCATGGTAATACTACAAGTTCTACAACTGTACTGTCATACTACTACCACCATCACTACTACAAAATGTTGCTGCTTTTGTTACACATACTACTACTACTACTACTACTACTACTACTACTACTACTACTACATGTACTACTGCTGCTGCTACTACTTACTATTATTTTTTTCTTCTAGCAACCATCAAGTAGATGTTAGTGATGCTACTACAGCTGCTGCTACTACTACTGCTTCTACTACTACTACTACTACTACTACTACTACTACTACTACTACTACTACTACTACTACTACTACTACATGTACTGCTGCTGCTGCTACTACTTACTATTATTTTTTTCTTCTAGCAACCATCAAGTAGATGTTAGTGATGCTACTACAGCTGCTGCTTCTACTACTACTACTACTACTACTACTACTACTACTACTACTACTACTACTACTACTACTACTACTACTAGTACTAGTACTACTAGTACTACTACTACTACTACTACTACTACTACTACTACTACTACTACTACTACTACTACTACTACTACTACTACTACTACTACTACTACTACTACTACTACTACTACTACTACTACTACTACTACTACTACTACTACTACTACTACTACTACTACTACTACTACTACTACTACTACTACTACTACTACTACTACTACTACTACTACTACTACTACTACTACTACTACTACTACTACTACTACTACTACTACTTCTACTACTACTACTACTACTACTACTACTACTACTACTACTACTACTACTACTATTACTTCTACTACTATTACATGTACTTCTACTACTACTACTACTACTATGACGTCTACTACTACTATGACGTCTACTACTACTATTACTACTGCTTCTACTACTGCTACTACTACTTTTACTACTACTACTCCTACTACTACTACTACTACTACTACTACTACTACTACTACTACTACTACTACTACTACTACTACTACTACTACTACTAACTACTACTACTACTACTACTACATGTACTACTACTACTACATGTACTACTTCTACTGCTACTGCTACTACTACTACTACTACTACTATTTTTTTTCTAGTAACCATCAAGTTGATGGAAGTGATGCTACTACAGCTGCTGCTGCTACTACTACTACTACTTTTTCTTCTAGCAACCATCAAGTTGATGGAAGTGATGCTACTACAGCTGCTGCAGCTACTACTACTACTAATACTACTACTAAATGGTGTTGATTTTTCACCCAGTTGCTAAGAAAGCATGAATACTTGTAAGCAAGCAACCAGAGGACCAATGGCTAGATGTCCTCTCTGAGGGACCTGGTAATGAGAATAAATGCCTTACCAAAATGCATTAGTAACATACCAAGTGGGAATCGAACCTGGGTCACCAAATACAACCCCCCCCCTGCTCTAACGACTGAGCTATCCATGAAGTATGAATCCTAAATGAAGCTAAGACTTAAGACATAGACATACATGTATCATTATACCTGGTCTGTGTCCTCTATGCGTAGAATGAAAGTTCCACCACGAGACTTTGCAAAGATGAAGTTGTAGAGGGCTGTCCGCAGACCACCTAAATGCAAGAAACCAGTGGGACTTGGAGCAAATCTTACTCTGACATTCTTCTTGCCCGAGCTTGTGCTGAAGAGTCTCCCAACAGTGGACCTCAAAAGACATACTTTATATCTGAGCACCATCATAGCTGCAAAATGAAGTTTAAAGACCTGAAATTGCACCGAAATTGAAAACTAAAGATTTTAACTATCTCTTGTTCATGTTGCTTAAACTTGTTGATCTAAATAATGATCTAACTCTCCTTTCCTCCTCCAATTTTCTTCTTTCCTTTCCTTCTTTTCTGATTCTTCCTTTTCTTTCCTTTCTTTCTTCTACACATTCTCCTTCCCCTCCCTATCTTTGATCTTCTTCTTCTCCTCATCTCCTTTACTTCTTCCTATGAAATCTCTTACTACATCTAGCCCTACTTTGTTTATGATCTTAATAACCCATTCATTTTTTTTCCAAATGACAATGTTCATTTGCATTTTTAGGTTTACCTTTAGAATCCAATGTCATAAATCGATTTCAGATATGTCTAGAATGTATCGGTGTGTGATACCTTGTTCTAATGCTAGTGTTAGTATCCATGTTCTCATAATACTAATAGATTATGACTTTGGATTCTCAAGTTACTCTGCTTTATATTTAGGCAATCTTTGGTAATTAAAACAACAAAATTTTATACTGATGAGTGATGTAGTGATGAGCATTTCTAACGATAGAGTCTAGAATTAGAAATCTATTTCATTATTTTGAGAATAGATTCTATATAAAGTCTAGACTATGAAAATATGTTTTTGACCATTTTTCATCATCTTTCTATTCAAGTTCCCTTTCACCTTGGAAGGATGTTGCAAAGTTTTAATTGTCTTAAATTACTTTCTGAAAATTCTGACGCATGTAACGATGTGACCACTCATATAACCATGGTATGACTAGAAAGAAAGCTTTGATTCATGTTTCGTTACTAGACCCAAGTCTTGCTGAAGAAATTAGCCTAATATCATATGCCAATCAATGCCCAATCATGCCAATGGCTAATTTATATTTTCAGCACAAGTCAAATGACACAGATAAAGACATGTGGGACTGAGGTAAAATTAACCCACGGCCCACGGCCACGCCAGATCAAATTAGGCCTATGATCTAGGCCTAGATCTATTAGTAAACTTGCCCTCTTTATTTTACCTTCAAAATCTGCCTTTGACAGATTGTGCATCACAATTTAAGAAAATATGCTGTATTAATTCAAAGTTATCACCGTTTCCTCCTGATCTGATCCGAATGTTGGCAGACGGCACCACTCGACGCGATCGCGACGACGCGACCTCGTTACGCAAATACCAGTACGGTACCGGTACCGTCAATCAATGATGCAATAGCTGCATGATAGAAGAACGATTTGGGAGTTTTTGATGGAAACAAGTAACGGAAATCAGGGATTGTAGACTTCGAATCAAGTCACGACACAAACAAATGGTGAGAATATTAGTCAAAGTAGTTGTAGGATGGTTAATTATGTTGAAGAAATCACAAGTAGTCTACTTTTTAACCTCTTTTCATTTCTGCTAGCTGCTGCTCATCTCTCAGAGTCAGACTCAGGCTCGTCATGGTCATTGCAGGTTGCCGCACAGCGCTAGGCGGCTGCACTCCCGGTAATTGTGAACTGCTTCTCGCACATGGCCGAGGCTACGCGGCCTATACAACAGCTAGCCTAGGCCTAGCTACTAGTCCTATCTATCCTAGGCAGTGTCAGCCGAATATGTTTCGAGGATTTTTAAAACATTTTTATTTATTTTGTTATTTCTCCTCAAACACAGACGGCTCGTTATCATGCAGCCACAATTTAATAGGGGGTTAACATTTTGAACAATGCTGAATCCCCCACCAGAGGCAGAGTGCCAGCCCAGACGCAACGGGATGGGGCTCATCGATTTTTTTAACTTTGTCTTTAAATGTTAGCGATCAACAATGAGTCACCTTGTCATATTTCTTTTTCAAGAAACTGGTATTAAGCTGACTGTTATCTGAAATTATATGTTCATTTTCATTCACATGCTTTGTTTTCTATGTCAAAAGTGAGAATCAAGGAGTAATCGATGAGGGTGTGATAGCTTATCCTTTTCTCCATAGACTCTGTAGTTCTGTGTCCTGCAAGAAAACAGCACTAGAACTTGTAGAAGCCCTATGGGAGACTTCCGTCTGTGTAGCAGGACTTGAAACAAATCAGAAAATGTCTAAAAACAGGACTGCGAAACAGCAGATTTTTCAGTCTATACCAAATTGCACTATAGTCTTTTTACTGCACTTAAAACATTTTTTCATTTGTTTTTATATCCCAGGCTTCATCTGTGATTTTAGCTGGAATTGGCCTTGCTGCTGTAGGTTATCTAGGTAAATAAAAGAAATCCTTCCTTAGTTACCCATTCGTGCTCAAAATATGGACTGATGCTTTTTTTGTTGTTCTTTGTCTTTTTGTAAATTCAGAAATGATCATCTTTCATGAATACAAAATACAATGTACTCGTGAAAGTAAAGGAGTCCATATTCTGTTTTATTCAAAACTTATTTGAAATAAAAGAAGGAAAAGTGGACAAATATGCCATTAAGAAAATAAAAAAGTGGTAAATTACTGAATCACCTTTTTGGTGAAGATAATGCTGGAACTAGACAATGTTTCAATGATAAGAATATCTATTTTTTATTGTAAAATAAAAGATGTATTGTTGAATGTTGTCATATTTCCCTTTCTGTTTTGTTGTATGAAGATTGTAGACCTATACAATTTTATTTGCATGGAATAAGAATAAACTGCTGATCCAATTAAAAAGATTATAAAAAAAGATAACTGAAAGTATCTTTTATTTCTAATAAAGTTATATTGACGAACCAGCTAAATCACAGTCCTATTGATTTATATAGACATTTTTGATGTAGGTTTTGCCTTTTGGAATTTTTGGTAAAAAAGACAGATAATGTCTCGATATCACTATTCAAAGATTCATAAAAAATGATGACATAATAAGAGTGTACATGTATTAAAATTTTGTTAGCTTTGGTATCATTCTGACTGAAAGTGTGTTTTCAGTAATTTTACCCATTCCATCTGCTGCTTTAAAAAGGTTAGATGCACTAGCGTACATAAGGACTAACCCCCCCCCCCCCCCGACGAGTCACAACTGATCCCTGATATTTGTGGTTGAAGACCTTTTTTTTCCTTGTCAAATTCTTTGGCGTACGAATTTGCCCCCCCCCCCCTTGGAAAATCCTAGATACGCCACTGGTTTGATGTCAAACAATATTGGGTATTGCATGTTTTCTGCAATTGCTGCTGTATAACATTAATAGTTTAGTGAGAGCTTCCTCCACTTGCCTTTCATTAAAGCCATTTTCATCTCATTTTGCATGTTGGTTAAATTGCTTTGCATTATTCTTATTCATAGGGAGATTAGCTCTACAGACAGGAAGACTTGTACAGCAGAATGCCTCAAAGATGCCCAAGTTTGTAAGTTATATTCTTGTATAGGTTAATTTGTACGGAGTGTGAGAGTGCGTTTGGGAAAGAGGTTTTTTACATTGAAAAGTTATGTACTGAATTATTTATCTTGAGTACAGTATGATCCTAGTGTGTACTTGTTGTTGTTTAATATTGTGTATACATGTATGCACACATTTTAAATACTGGTATCAATATTTTGATACTATACAGTACATAAAGAATTTGATACTCGTCCTGAATGAGAATTGAACCAACACTCACAGGAACCAGAAGGACCCAACATAGGTCTAGAATACCATGCTTGTTTTGTAAATTTCTCAGTAATCACACATATCACAATCATTTGGCACATATTTATTTATTTTGTATTAATACATGTAGGGGAAAGTGGGGTAAATAAGGCCACCTTTTTCATAATTCCATTTCTATTTTTTTGATGCATACCCACAGAAACTTTATTAGATGTCTAATAATAGGTCTACATTCGATGTACATTATCCAATAGAATTATGAGTTCTAATCAATCTCAGTTGCATGTTTTAATGAGCTTTAAACATTGTTGTCAGGTGGCCTTATTTGCCCCATCGAAGTGGGGCAAATGAGGCCCCTTGATTAAAAACTATTTTATGTCGCTATAGGCCTATTCAAAGTAAAAATAGTTCAGTTGGTTTGATTCAGTCACTGAACATTTACTAATAACAATCACATGATAAATTTTAATTCTCCCGAAGGCCCCCATTTAAGAATTTGTTTATTAATTTTATCCATTATGATGAAAAAATTAAAATGTCAAAGATATATTATCATGTTCTTTTGGAAATGAACTCTTTTAGTGTACATACATGTAACTAAAAACTAACAGGTAGCCTTATTTACCCCACTCTGCCCTACATGAAAACCTTGGCGGTCATTTTATTGGATTCTGTTCCATCTTATTTTAGATCAATCGTCATTGCAATTTGCATTTATGTTTCATGCCAACTTAAGTGACAATCTGAAAACCAGACAGACTTTCCAATGAAATCAATGTTTGCTACAGCTACATTCCTTTACCTGTTAACAGTTCTGTCATGTTTATAGTAGCTTCATTTGATGTAATTGATGTTTTATATAAAAAAAAACTTGAAGATCTACCTACAATTTATAATAACCTGACTCTGATCATTTATACTCTGGCTGAGAACAATGCTATCACTGCCTTGTGATGACCAGAGGTGATATCTCCTGTGATGACCAGAGATGATATCTCAAAACACTTTGTATTTCAAGGAAAAGGTTCATAATGAAATATGAACTATTATCATTATGATTCATTACCTTGTATTGTATTCAACAGAATTTTAACACTTATTACAAAGGAGGATTTGAACCAAAGATGTCAAAGAGAGAGGCGAGTTTGATTCTTGGAGTAAGGTGAGTTTATCCTACAAGTCTTCTGAAACCCTTGGTGCATGGCGTATTAGGGGGGGGGGGGTGGTTAAAAAAATAGAGAATCAAGTTTAAGTCTGGGGGTATAAGTATATCTTACAGGTCTTTACCTAGTGAGTTCTCGGTGGTGTGTGTGGGGGGGGGGGAATAAAAAAATGATAAGGCCATGGAGAAAAGATCCCTTATTCACTGTCATATCACAAGAATAGAAAAAAATCAATCTCATTGCTTCAAGCAAACTTTTTTTTACACTTTCCCTTGGTTTTGAATTTGATCACATCACAGTGCCACTTGAAGCTCTGTGCAGTTGTGCCGAATGGACAATTATCTGATTAAGAGAAGTGTATCACCAGGCTCTGAACTCATGCCTGTAAATATGATTTTGTGGGGGGATTGAATATTATTTGTCCTTCCAGAGTAAGATTAAGGCCCGTATTCTGAAGTCAGGTTTAACTTAAACTCAGGCCTAAAGTTGTGGTTTAAGTATGGGAAGCCAAAATTATCAATTTTTTTTATTAAGTTGAACGTTTCTTATGTTTACTGTGCTATTTCCTGATTCATCGATGGTGAAGACAATAATCTATTTATACTTCCTAGACAATTATGAATGATTTGAGAGCCAAATGAGCTGAAATATGATATATCTACCGTTAGTGATTTATGTAACAATTTGCTATCCATACTTTAAACCACAACTTTAAACCTGAGTTTAAGTTAAACCCGACTTCAGAATACGGGCCTAAGTGTATAATATAGTTGTTGGTCATGATGGTGATGAGGATAATTATAGTGATGATGATGACTGTGATGATGATGGTGATGATGATGGTGATGATGATGTTATTGATGATGGTGATGGATTGTGATGATTAGAAATATAACTTTGCATATGGTGATGGTGATTGTTAATTTCTTTTTTTTTTGTTTCAGTGCCTCGGCATCAAAATCCAGAGTTAGGGATGCTCACAGAAAGATCATGCTTTTAAACCATCCTGACAGAGGTAAAATATTGTTGAAAAATAGAATTAAAATCGTCATTAATCAGAGGGGAATCCAACCCAAATGGATTGATGTTTTAAGAAAACAGAAGAAAAGAGGAGTAGAAATGTTCAAATGTATCTGTTTCATGGAAAAAAAATTGGATAAGGAGTAAGACAATCGCAATCTTAGACAAACTTATTAATTCGACAATGCTGCAAATTATTGTGGAAAGGATAATGAGTTCAAATTGAATTTTTTAATGAATTGTTTGGTACATATTTTTTATAAGTGTTGAATTAGGAAGGTTAAAACCTTAGTATTCATTCCAAGTGTGGACTAAATTTGTTCTTGTGTCTGAATTCAAGGGCAAGTTCAGTCTAACAGAGGCCAGATTTAATAAAGACAGAAAAATAAAGCAAACCATTTCATGGAAGTTTTGGCCCAAATCTAGTAAAGAATTTAACAAGATTATGACTTATCAAGAATCTTTTGCGAGCAGGTATATTATTTGTCATGTGAAATAAACTCCATAAAACATAATTTTCCTGGAAAATTAAAAACAAGACAAACTGTCAATTCAATATATCATCAAATAATTCATTTGAAACCTGTATGTGTGTGATGACAAATATTTTAAAGCATCGCAAACGATTTAATAGTGAGAATATATGGACTTCATAACTGGGGCTTTATGGGGACTTTGTAATTCTGTTATTCTTTCATTATTCTTTCATGGATTTTCTCAAAACCTTCATTAACTTATCATTTTCTGCATTTGAAATATATAATCAACTAGATATCAGGGTAAACTGACCCTTTAAACCCAGGCTTGATTTGAGAGTACCACCCATTTTGGTATTGAGTATTACCAAATCTATACAAATTTGAACTTTCTTATGAAAAACAACCCCTCCCCCATCCCACCTTGTTAATTTTGAGTGAAAATGTCAAATATTTAATCTTGCGTATATTTTTTTTTTTCATCCTGCCTTTCTTCAACTCAGGGGGATCCCCATACCTTGCAACCAAGATCAATGAAGCAAAGGACTACCTCGAGAGCCAGGGCAAGAAGTTATGATAACACCAGGAAGTTAGGACTACCAGAGCCATAAGCTCCTTGAACATTATTGACATGGACATTGTGTGGTAAATTGATCAATGCGCATCTGCAGAGACTTTGAACTTGAGTGATCGGTGTTCAGTCACCTCAGTGTCCTCCATGAATTCAGTGAGATTTTTTTTAATTGATTTGTTGTTGGAGGTTTGCATGGCTGTGTGAATAACATGGGGGAGTCTGATTGTTTGCCCAACCGCATGGTGAGCAGTAAAACCTCAGTGTTTATATTATTAATCCTTTGCCATACTTCCTTGTCAAGAGCAAATTGGAACAATAACAATATGAAATCTTCTCTGCTTGCCACTAATCCCATCCAGTGAAGAGCGTAGGAATTTGCTATGGCATTAGATACTTCAAGATCACTTACAGGGCACAGTTCTGGCCACAGAGGGCAAGAGCTGTTCATCATCTGATCCTCCCTATTGTCAGGAAATCTTTATTCAATATTTTAACTATTTCTCTTTCTTTGTCATGCACACATAACTAGAGGTCTCAATACTCATTTTCAAAATGTAAAGATCAAGTGAAAACTTCATAAATCAAAAGAAATGGATATATTTGTAAATTTTTGTTGAAGATCCACAGTGGAAATAAATCAGTATATTCAAAGTTTGTATTCGTAATTGGAATTGTAATGAAAGCAAATCCAAAATCATGAAAGATCTTGGGAATATGCTGAACATTTATAACCCTGAAGTCATGATGTTACATTTATACCGAAAAAATCTCTCTATGAAGTGTGATTTAAAGTTTGTATTTAACGGCAGGTGACATTTTTAGGATATGAAAATACGGTAAGAATTGTGATTGTGGTTTGGTTTATTATTGTTTTTGTTTAAAAAGTCAATAAAAATGTTCTGATGTTACGTGTGAGCCATCATGTCAAAATAATAGCTCATGCGCATCATTTTTCATGGAGAGTGTTATGGTATTTAATCAATAATGTTCTATAGAGGGTCTTGTGAGATTGTATTGAAATAATTTGCATAATAGAAGTCAGTATTTCAGTATTTACACATAATATGAACTATTAAAACCATACCTGTAAAATTTTGTATATGATGATGACTTTCATCATACATCTACATGTACATTGTGCAAAAAGAAGGATATTTTTTGTGTACCTTATTTTGTGTGTCTATACCTCAAAGATCTTCAGTAGATGATTATCAAATATGGTATTTTATATTTCTGGCTCTTGGCTCTACAGAGCTGCCAGTCCTATTGAGCATGGTTTTCAGGGGAAAGTGGCACCAAATAGGATTTTCCCCAAGATAAAGGATTTTTTAAACTTGCAAGAATAATGATATTTAGAGTGTTTTTCAACATTAAAAACAAGGATTTTAGGCTTGAATGTAGGATGAAAAGAAAAGTAAGATACATGTATTTTTTACAATTGGGTTGGCAGCTCTGGCTCTAATGTGTAATGTAGGTGACAGTGCCTTGATTTTAATGTTATAACAGCAGTGAAATAAAAATATTGAAGCAAACCCACTGAAAACTGTTCTGTCTGAGTTCTATTATGTTTTAAAATGAGTTAATATGTTGGTTTTCCGTAGACTTACAAGTGATAGTGCATTTTAGTGAATGTGTAGTATATCCTTTATATTACAGGATCCTAGGAATGATAAGATCAGCTGTTCAAGTTGGGGTAGCCACATTTTCAAGTGAGCTATATTTCTAACTTGATCCCACTTTGACAATCATACTTTTGAAAGTATGAGGGTTAAAGGGGAAGTTCACCCTAACAAAAAGTTTGTTGTAATGATACCAGAAAAAAAAATTTGGCGGAGAAGGTACAGCCTTGTGTAACCCTGTGGTAACAAATCTCTATTCCTAATTTCATGGTCTTGTCAGTGGAATAACACTTAATAATATTTACTTTCTTTATAATGTTAGTGCTTTATACATTCAGATGGGTCCATGATGCATTGAAGCAACATCTCTAAGCACAAAAAGTTTGTTGAAAAAACAGCAAAATATTGGTGAGGAAAATCCATCAAAGATTTGAAAAGTTTGTATTTTGTGGGTATTCTTACAAATAACTTTCATCAGGGTGATCTTTCCCTTTAAGAGATCTATTATCAAACCAGTCGTAAGATATTGGCTTGCCTGCACACATGTCCTCCACACCCCTGTGGGCATTCCAGCAAGACAAGATCTTCCAAGCTCATATGCTATCGAACTAGCTTATAACTTTTACAAGTATCCAAATGGATACCGATTTCATTATTGGGAGAAAAATAGGAAATAAAGCATAGATTGCAAAGATGCCAAGTTCAACCCGTACCAGTTATGTGTGAGATTTTCTGTGACTAAGCGTGAGATAAAAATTGTTTATAATGTATATGGGGACAGGCATGTAAAGAAGATTTGAGGGGATGAGCGAGAGTCCCAAAGGCAGGAGTCTCTTACCAGTGTGTGAGATTGAAGCCTTGCCAAAGGACTTCGGTGTTGTGGTGGTACACACACAACCTCGTGATTACTGGCAGGAGTCCGACCACTGCACTACAAACACTTCCGTCTCTCAAAACTCACTTATTTCGGCAGATGTGTAGTGAGTGATTAAGTTATTGGATGAGCCCATAGGCGGCGGAAGCGGGGGGGACGTGTCCCTCCCTAAATTTTAGGTGGGGGGATGGTCCCCCCTTTAAAAAAAATTTTGATAACCTTTTTTTTTTTTTTTTTGCTTGTCACCTTTTTTTCCTGCGTCCCCCCCCCTAAAATTAAGGTTGATGACCTTTTTTTTTTTTCTTGTCAAAAAATTTTTGGTTCGCAACTCATAAAATTTAGGTTCAAAACCTTTTTGGGGGGCGCTTGTCAAATTTTTTACCTGTGTCCATCCCAAAATTTCAGGTGGACACCCCCTAAATTTTCTGGCTTCCGCCGCCAATAGATGAGCCTGCGCCTATGAATGCTTTTAACAGATATATGTCGCAATATAAATACTGTGGATCCCCAGTTGATCATCATCATCACTTCCACACTTTGATTTTAAAATTATTTAAGTGGGAGGCAAACGTTGTGAATTTAAAAAATAGACACAAATTTAAAATAGCCATTGATTGAATTTACCTTATACAATGGAGATATTTTTGTATGGGTTACTTTCCCGGGGGGGGGGGGGGGGGGCACTTGACCAAAAAAGTGATGGGGGTGTGCCGCGGGCAAGACAAAAAACGGGGGCCTTGGAGCGGGATTATTGTAAAAACCCAGAAGGAAAAACCAGTAAGACCAGTAACTTTTTTTTACTGGTTTCCAGTATAATTTTACTGGTTTCCAGTATATTTTTACTGGGCCAGTTGATTTTTAACTGGACCAGTAAAAATGAACTGGAGACCAGTTCAAGCAATTGCATTTTGGTTACTGGTCCAATAAATAATGACTTTCAAGTCAGATCATTTAACAAATTATGAAAAATGAATCTTGCAATTCAGAGAAAGTTATTGTCGTTATCATTTATCAGTGTTATGATCATTGCTCTTATGATTGTTACAATTATTATCATGATTATTATGATCATGGTTGTAATCATTCTCATTACTGTTATTATTGTTATTGATATTGTAACTATAATTATCAATATTATAATTATCAAGTATTGATATTATCATAAAATAATTATTTCCTCTAATTATGATTAAGATTTCTCTGATATATAGTCAACTGGTCTAAAGTAATTAAATGTTTGAAATTAAACTGGTCAAGACCAGTAATACCAGTAATTCTGATGATGCTGATCACGTGGTTTACCTCAGTCATTTGCATATTTCCTGTTTTTAAAGAAAAATCAGGATTTATAATGGAATATCCTTGCAATAATAGCACTCATCGTTGTTTGAAAACCTTCAAAATAAGTGTGTGAACTAATTCACAATGAAAATGTGTAATTTCATACATCATATTCAAAATAACAGCAGGAAGATTAATTTACTAACTATCTTTTCCATTACATTTCACTGGCCATGGTATATAACAAACCCAATGCATATTGATCCAGTAAGACCAGTACAAGGACCAGTTCAACCAGTTTGAGGACCAGATAGACCGGTATGAGGACCAGTGAGACCAGTATGAAGACCAGTGAGACCAATAACAACCACCAGAAACAACACCAGTATAAAATTCCAGTACTTCAAGACCAGTTTTGAACTGGACCAGTAAAATTTCAACTGGACCAGTATGACCAGTAAGACCAGTAAACCGATGTTCCAATTTCCAGAGTTACCAGTTAAAATTATACTGGTCTAACTGGTCCAGTGGAACTGGTTTTTCCTTCTGGGAAGGAGGGTCCTCGGAACGGGCTTCGGAACAACAAATGTTTGTGAAAACGGGGGCCCTTGGAACGGATCGTGAGCGCGTATGCATCCCTACGTGAGCGCGTATGCATCCCTGCATCATGCGTGCATGATGCAGCTAGCGCGGCCTCCGCCGGGGAGCTCTGCGGCCCCTTTTCACCAAAATTGCAGCTCATTCAACGCGAGCGGATTTCTCTCTTCGTTTTTCTCGATAAGAAGAAAATGCTATGCTTTTCTTTGTTCTTTTTCTCAACAAGGCAAAACCTTGGAACGGAAATTTGAGTGTAAAAACGGGGGTCCCCTCCGCGGCACATACCCACTATGCATTTTATACTGAGTGCCCTCCGGGGTTACTTTAACCTGAGATGTTCTATTTTTATACCTGTCTGAATAAAATAATTCAGTTTATTTCTATCTATTGGAATCAACATGAAACAGAAAATATTCATAAATTTGCATTTTGGTGTAATAGATCGAGCCACTCAACATAGAGATATGTTAGTGGGAGCAGGGCTGGCTTAGAGGAGTCGGGTATCCCATGCTGCAAAATTTTCCTGAAGAGAGAGTGAGAAGAGAGTTGGGGACGGCAAGTGAGGTATTAAACTAGAAAGCCAAAGAGCTGAATAATGAGAACTATTATAGAGAAGATGACTAGATGAAGGAGTGATAAAAGGGAACTTGTTAGAGTGTTGTTAAAGTGATGTGAGCATTTTTGTTTGAAAAATAGTAGAAAGATGTATCAAAACCATACCCCCCCCCCTTACATGCTCAGAGTTTTAGTAAATGGTCACTTTGGTGGTCCATTTAGGCTTTATGTTCATACAGTTATGTCCCATGCTTCGACCCGCAAAGGCTTAAGGGGACAAAACAAAATGAAATATCAGAGGGGTGGGGGAGAAACATAGGCGGATCCAGGGGGGCCCGGGCCCCCCCTATTGGCGGAGCAAAAAAGAAAAAAAGGAAAAAGAAAGGAAAAAAGAAAAGGAAGGGAAAAGAGAGGAGAAAGGAAGAAAGGCAAACGTAAGAGGAGGAACATGATTGAATAAAATAACATGAGGGGAAGACTTTGAAAATAATTTTTTGAAAAATCTTTTTGTTAGGATATAAAATTTTGAACTTTCATTATTTTGTTTGATTTACAAATTGATTTTAAAAAAGTGCTCTGTAAAAATGTTTGTGTTATGGTCTGAATATTATCATTTTCTGCTCGCGCTGCGCGCTCGCAAAATTTGATTTGTCAGGTACCTATTATTTTCCTGTATTCCATAAAGTTCTCAAAAAGTTCCCTACTCAGGTCAGATTGTCAAAACGTATCAGCTAGCGCTGCACGCTAGCATTTTGATTAGTGAGTTATGTATATCCATTATTAATTCTAAATCAAACTACTTTGATGACAGTTTATCAAAAATTTCGGCTCGCGATTTCTGCTCGAATTGATAGATATCATGCATCTTATTCATAATTACAAAAGTGCTTTAAATGACATTGTCCAGTTTTCAGGCCATAATATTAACAGATTTCGCGCTCTCATGCTTAGGAAGAGAAATAGGAAGATAGTCATCATTTTCATATGATGACATAATGCCCTTATAGAATGTCCCGGTCCTATGTAAAAACTCAAGGTAATAATAATAAAATACATCAGCTCTTTTTAACTGTGATCCATCACAATTCACAATTTTCCCACAAAGTGTTTGCAATACAGAGCTTAAATTGACCCTTTGTTAGATCGGAATATCATATATTTTTAGCTCGCGCTTTGCGCTCGCTTTATTGATTTTCATGATAAGAAAGGTACTTAGAATACCCAAATTCTAGGTCGAAATCTAAAACACACGTTAATTCAGATACGCAGATTGTTCTCTATTTAAATCATTATCCAGTTTCAGATCACAAAATCAAAAAGTGTCTGCTCGCGGATAAATAACTTATCCTTTTCATGATAAAACATGAATAGAGTGTCCAGAATTTTTCCGCTCGCGCTTCGCGCTCGCATCAATAAAGTTTAGTTTATATACTTAGAGTCCTTCCAAGATTACCAAAAGTGCTTAGCATTTCCATTATTCAGGTAAAAAAGGTCAAAATTTTTCAGCTCGCGCTTCGCGCTCGCAATATTTGAATGTTGAAATATGTAACATCTTCATGGCTAAATGCAAGCAGAACAGGTACAATTTTGAGCAATTCAAAACGTATACAAAATTTTTCTGCTCGCGCTCTCATTATTAATGTAAGGAAGATCCCCACTTACTCATGATTTACAAAAACTAATTGAATAGAGTGTCTTGTTCAGTAGGTCTAAATCTGGAAATTTTTTGCTCACGCTTCGTGCTCGCATGTTTGATTATATACCTATTCTGTTAAGTTACAAAACGTGCTAAGAATTTCAATTCCTTATGTAAAATTTTCAAAAAATTTCGGCTTGCGCTCGCATTATTTGATTTTTAAAAATGTGTAACGTCTTCATGACTAATTGCAAGCAAGTATTTAACAGTACCTTTTCCATCACTTCATTTCTGCTCACTCTTTACGTAATTATTAACTTGCATACACAGAATGTTCAAAATTTTAGGAAAAAGTACATAAGATTTCCAAAAAATTTAGCTCGCGCTTCGCGCTCGCATTATATAAATAAAGGTTGTGGCATTATACATTTGTGTCATAAGAATAAAGCTAAAAAGTGACCATTTGGACTACCCCTTCAAAGAAACAAAAAATCCTGGCAAAAATCATATTCGAGCGGCCGCCGGATCGGGGAAAATATGGCTGAAAAAATTCCGGGCCCCCTATTGGCGAAGGCTTGATCCGCCCCTGGAGAAAGACAGCGTTTGATATCAGTCCAGGTGAATGTGAAGAGCTTTCCCATGGTAGAGTGGCTGACGTTAATAGTGGCAAGCCGCGCGCCGTGACCCCACTGATCTCTCCCCTAAGGGTAGGGGAGAGATCAGTGCGTGACCCTCTGATATTTTTCTTTTGCAATTTTTATTTGCCCAATGCACACTACTATACTTTACACGTTATCAACAACAACAAAAATCCCAGGAAAATTTAGCTGTATCCTGAGCTTGTTTCCACTGATTGTTGGTAACTATAAGGTATATTTAAAGTATTTCAGCTGAATTTTATATGTATTTTATACTCTGATACTTTATGTGCTGTGAATGTGGTAGAAGTTGTGAAACAGACTGGAAACTAGACCTCAAACCAACCGTGTAAAAATGTAAGGGCGAGCTACATTACATGATGATGTATCCGCATATTAACGTAGCGTAGCAGCCGCCGCGGTGAGGTTCGCCCCGGCCCCGGCGGTCGGGGCGGCGTGGCGCGCGAAAATGAGACCAAAACCGCTCAGTCCAGCACTTTGCAGAGACTTGCTATGGAATTTCGAACTAGCCAGGGGCCTGTTGCATGACATGGTCTTTCGTAGAACCATTCTACGTAAGAACGAGATATCGCTCAACTGTTTCACAAAGCCGATTTGGACGATACGAAGAATGGTCCTTGGAAAGACACCTCCAGACATGTCCTACGTAGGCATGATCTTCTTTGCACACCGCCCGCCACCGTCGGCATTGAGAGAAAATGCGTTTACGGCAGGCCACACTGACATATCACCTTTAAACATTTTTTAGGGGGTCGGATGATGCATTTTATCTGGAATGGCGCCAAGTTATTCTTTGTGTGGGGGCTAGTTGTCATCAATAATTTCAGGTCGACAGGACGACCAAAAACGGATGTAATTTTAATTTCTCCGGGGGTAATGTAGGCCCAAATATTATATTTAAATATATTTTCTTTTATTCTCCCTCCGTCCTATCCCCACCCCTTTTCCATTGAAAAAAAAAGAAAATAAACTTGAACTATCGAAATGGGCGGCACTGCACTATCTCTCTGACCACTCATGCTTTCTCATACATTGTAGACAATTAAACAACGTGAAAACAAACTAGTTTATTTAAAAGAAATTATGTAAGGAAAAAACGTATTTATAACGTTCAGCAAAAAAAAAAGAACAATACAGAACTAAGATGTTAAATATGCTAAATCATTTATTTATTTTTATTTCATTTTCATTATTTTTTTATGAGATTGATTTTAATCAATGAAAATTAATTCTTGGATTTGGGATACAGTGATACAAAAAAACTATCGGCAGTAACAAAAAAAATGAATTTAAGATACAGATTAGACCTACAGCTTACGAATCCATCACAATAATTACAAATGAAGATAAGTTCATCAAAGAAAAGATTATGGAAAGTCCATGCGAATAGGCGCATTTTAAATCATAGGGTAAGCCCCTTTCGGCTCTTATGTCATGTTAAAAGAATTGAAATGTTGAACATATATATTTTGTATATTCTTAAATCTTATTCTAGTAAACCTCCATAAATTAAGTGATCAACTTAAAATATGACCAACGTTTTAACGGTTTATGATCGTTGTAATTTTTAGCATAGTATTTTTTCCATTGCGGATTGCACAACCTTTTCTATGTTTTAATTATTATTGCAAAGCACGACTTTATTCACTTGGACATGTTTGCAGCAAAGTTCATGTTCCTTGTCTTCGATTACTTATCATGCAACTGAGGTACGTTTATACTCTAAACACTCACATTTGTATTTCTTGCGTTATATCTGACATCTAAAATAAATAAATTTGATTTTTCACACGCAGCCTCTCATATTTTCCTTTTTAGTCTCATACAATCAGACACTGTTGATTTTGTTTACTCCATTCAAACCCTATTTCTACCTCAACAAATAACATATTAACGCATAATTTGAAAAATTATCACTGTATATAAGTATTCTATAAAAATACAGAATATTGAACAATAAAATGTCGAAATTACTTAGTTAAATCAATTTTTATATCGGACAAGGGTCTCTTTCGTTGAAATATCAATGAAAGGTGTCTCTAAAAGGACACCGTGTTAAAAAGAAGGGAAATAATGAAAATTTCGATTTTATTCAGTTATTTTTGTGAATCTTCAAAGTTTTTTCTCTTTTTACCTCATAAAGTAAGCTCCATACATCAATTCTACAATCAGTAATAAATAAAACATCATTTGATCTCCTTTTATTGAAATAAATGATTTTATGAAAAGTCGTAATTCCGAAATAAAAGGTTCAGGTGACGATGAAGACTAAATATTTTTTCGATAGTATCGATATCAAACGATGTCGCGGACTTGGAAGAAGAATTTGCCTTCGTGAAACAGAAAGCGCTGATTTGTCGCCAATCTTCCTATCTCGGAAGAATGGTCCTAGGACGTTCCTACGTATCGCTCATCTCGTCATGCAACAGGCCCCAGGCGGCTTCTAGAGAGTAAAAATCGGCCTTATCGTCATCCAAGTCACTGGGGACAAACTTGAGACACACCTCAAATATCAGCAATCTTTCAATAGAATCCACGGTTGGAAGATTTTCAAAAGAAATCTATTGTTCGCGATGCGAAACGGTGCGAAGCTTCTCACTGAGCGGGGACTTCCTTCCACCACACGTTTTCCCATTGACACAATAACAACTGACTCGGACACTTTTTCAAACGACAAAAATAGTCTCTTTCTTTTCACTCCTGTGGCGGTATATTCTTCCAAGTTGATGAAACAATGATCAAAACACTAAATAAGACAAAATTAATAACACTAAAAACACTATTTAACTGTCTAAATACTCCTCGTGATCCGAGTCCCCTTCCCGTGTTGAGTTCGTCTAATTTCCCATAGGAGGGGACTTGGATAACGAGGAGTACTATTAGTCGTTATCCAAGTCCCCTCCTAATATGGGAAATAGGACGAACTCAACACGGGAAGGGGACTCGGATCACGAGGAGTATTTAGACAGTTAAATAGTGTTTTTAATGTGATTTTCATTGATTTTAATGATTCTTATTATCGAAAATATTCATTAATCATGTCTATTAAACTGTCTAAAAGTGGCAGAGTGGTTTTGAAGAGGAGGGAAATGAGGGGTAGATGAATATCAACGGGTTAATTGCCGTTTTGTATTTTTAGGAGAGGGGACTTGGATCACGAGTAATAGTACTCCTCGTTATCCAAGTCCCCTCCTATGGGAAATTGGACGAACTCAACACGGGAAGGGGACTCGGATCACAAGGAGTATTTAGACAGTTAAATAGTGTTTTTAATGTGATTTTCATTGATTTTAATGATTCTTATTATCGAAAATATTCATTAATCATGTCTATTAAACTGTCTAAAAGTGGCAGAGTGGTTTTGAAGAGGAGGGAAATGAGGGGTAGATGAATATCAACGGGTTAATTGCCGTTTTGTATTTTTAGGAGAGGGGACTTGGATCACGAGGAGTATTTAGACAGTTAAATAGTGTTTTTAATGTGATTTTCATTGATTTTAATGATTCTTATTATCAAAAATATTCATTAATCATGTCTATTACACTGTCTAAAAGTGGCAGAGTGGTTTTGAAGAGGAGGGAAATGAGGGGTAGATGAATATCAACGGGTTAATTGCCGTTTTGTATAAGGAGAGGGGACTTGGATCACGAGGAGTAGTATATACTGTTTTAATTCAATTCTATCGATCTTAATAATTCATCATCGAAAATCAACAAGTGACTTAGTAGTTTAATTCGGATGAAGGGGGACTTGAATCACGAGGAGTAATTATACAGATATTCTTTTTACCTGACGACATAAAGCAATGGAGACAGTTCAGAGGGAGATATGCAATTTGATTTATTTAGTAAAAACGTGATAGACGAAATAAAGCATAATCATGACAAACATATATTGAGATTTATTTATATAGCATAATTAAAAAGTACGACGAAATGAAGCTATATACTGAAAAGAAGTCGATGCAATTCTGATTTATTTAGTAAATTAGGGATAAACGAAATAAAGCAATGCCTGAAGAGGGATATACTCGGGGCCGATTTATTTAGTAGATAGAAATGTAAACGAAATAAAGCAAATTTGATAGTGTGAGAAACATAAAAAGATGAATATAATCCTGATTTATGTATATGAAAAGTACTAGTTTACGAAATAAAGCAATGGAGATTGAAAAGAAATAGATGCAATTCTGATTTATTTAGTAAATCATGAATAGACGAAATAAACCAATGGAGACTGAAGAGGGATAGGGACTATTGATTTATTTAGTAAAAACACAGACGAAATAAAGCAATTTTTTAGTGAAAAACATAAAAAAAGATGAATATAATCATGATTTATTTATATGAAAAGTGCTAGTTTACGAAACAAAGCAATATAGAGATTGAAAAGAGGATTCAATTCTGATTTATTTAGTAAATTAGGAATCAACGAAATAAAGCAATTGAGACTGAAGAGGGATATACTCGGGGCCGATTTATTTAGTAAAAATGTAAACGAAATAAAGCAAATTTCATAGTGAGAAACATAAAAAGATGAATATAATCATGATTTATTTATATGAAAAGTACTAATTTACGAACTAAAGCAATAGAGATTGAAAAGAAGCAGATGCAATTCTGATTTATTACGCCAATAAAGTAAAGATTGTAGAACGCCGCTTACTCGGCGCTCTACAATCTTTGGTTGAGACTGAAAAGAGACAAGTCACACACAACTAGGAGGTGGTGGGTTGGCAGAAACAGGTAGGACATGTTTTACGTTGTAAAAAATTGTCCGTGGATCCGAGTCACCGGGGACTTGGATCACGATAATGCCTAAAAATCATTTACTAACGTAAGGTTACTCTCATACGAAGCCAGGTCTTCCTTCTCATTGACCCACACGACGGAAGCCGAAACCTGAAACTTTCACCCCCGAGAAGAGATTTCTACTTTCCTTAGTCTTTAGAAAAGATCTAGGCCTAGCCCTAAATCATGTACATGGGATAAAACTTCATTTCCGACATTTCTACGCTCTCGTTTTTAATGTTATTTTTTAACAAGAATTCATAAAAAAAATGAGATAAATATTGTGAAAAGACGGAAGAGACTTGCCCGATGTTTACGCCGCCATCTTGCTTCCTATTTTTCTTCGCCAACGTTACACGACGCACGCGTCTGTAACGGCAAATAACAATGAAACAATAATTTTTGTGTGTGACAAATTACATCATGATTCCAGACACGCACCGCACGGGTGAAGATATTTTTTATTAATAATGACATAAGAGTTTGTGTGATTATTCTTCATAATCATATTCATAGTCATCATGGTCATAGACCTCATAATGCGTAAATTCTAAGTTTTTGTTTGCTTTTTAAAATTTTTCATATCAAATTGTAGCAGATGTTATTTGTGTTTGCTAACTTATTTTATTTTTGCTTGTTAGCTGCATGGGCTCATGTTCCAACTCTTTCCAATGTTGTGCTTGTTCGTATCATGACGCTCATCAAGTTTCATTGATGCGCTGTCGATCGTCGATGGCAATATACACACGTTAAACCTCGCACATGTTATACCTTGAGTCTAGCCATCGACGATCACCCACAATACACCACACCTCAACATTCGATTGAGGGCGCAGACAAGATTGCAATTTGGCAAATCAGGCCCGTATTTCCGTCAGAAAATATCAATATTAACCCAAAACTATATAATTGACATTTATTTTAAGCATTTTCTGTCATATTAGAGATAAATACGGTACATGTTAAAGTTTGATTTTTTCAACTTATTTTTGCAATCTTGTTCCATGCATTGCTCTCTGAAATTGAACTGTGGAAGTCTAACAGTACAAAATTGTTTTCGTATGCAGTAATATGCACATCCGGAATCATGATATTGTCCTGTAATTCAATACGTGACCATACAAGTAGTTGGGTGTGATCGTTGACTCAGTGGCGTTGCTCATCTAAACTTGCTGTAGGCCCATGCCCCCCTTTAGAGAGGAACAACGCACAAACAATATTTTTAATGGTAATATGGCGGAATATGTCATGAATGCATAGTCTAGTGCCATGGCACTAGACTACAGTAGTGCAAGTGAGAACCTTTTTTTTTGCATTCCCCTGGAACTAAACAGGACCTCGATTTGGTACCAGTGAACTGAATTAAGTCAAGACTTTTATTTTTGCTTGTCAAAATTTTTCTTTACAAAATACACCCCACCCCCCTTTGGTAATCTTGGATCCGCCCCTGGCTGTGCTTACCTTAAATATAGCTGCTGCGGTTTTCCCCAATTTTAAAAAAGTGACTAGCTTTAACAGTAGGGGAGCAGAGCCAGAATCACAGGCACTTGTTTAGAATCTATGTGTATTCACTTGAAAAGCCTGTGAATTAGCAAGTTTTATTCTGACTGCGGACGGGCATTTCATTAGACCCAAACTTTCCTGAAATGGCACTATGGAAGGAGAGCATTAGATCCAAAATTGATTAATTACCAGTATAGAGGAAATTCTGATGGTTTTTGTTAAAAAATGTGTAGACATAGTTGATCAATCCTGCAAATATATAGTACGTGCATATTACTTGTGCATATATGGGGAATTTAAACTAATATATTCATAGCAAATGTAAGCAACACATCTGATGTGGAAAAACCACAAACTCACAAAGTACAAACAATGCAATTAAACTATGCTTATTATAATGTGAGACAAAATTTGTCATAGCTATGCCTACATGTATCAAACACCTGTTTACAGTATCCTGTTAACGTTATATTTTTTCATTTGTCTTATGATTTTTATACATGTAGGTGTAGAGAGCATTGCAGCTTCAGCTACAAGTGCTTCTTCCCCCTTACCAGTTGGATAGACCTGTGTTTTTTCCAAATCAAGGAATCTTCAGTTGATAGAGCATCTGGAGACAGAATGGCCCTTGTGCCGAAGAAATGTGGAATAAGGGTGGATCCGCCAACCCTCATTGTGACGTACATCGATGAACGGTCGGGGAAGAAACGCCAGAGGTCATTGCCACTTCGTAAATTCACCAAGCAGTCCAACGTCGACGACGCCATTCAGGATCTGAAGTTCAAGCCCAAGCACCGGGAGCTGATTGAACAGATCAACCGACGGCAGCTGGAGAAGCTTCTCAGGGTCATCCAAGAGCGGCAGGATGGTAGAAGGCTCGATGACGCCATCAAGAAGGTGGAGAAAGAGATGGAGATTGTCATTGACCCAAATGAGAACCTCAACACCTTGGATGACAGGGCCCTCAGCGAGAAGAAGGCGATCATGGATGAGACCTTTGAGAAGAACCGTAAGAAGCCTGGTGATCCTGGATTCCAGTATGAAGTTGAGATTGACTTTGAGAAGGAAGGTCCACCGATTGAATCAAGTGGCTGGGATTCTGAAGAAGACTCAGATCCGTTGTTTTAGGAACAAGTGGTCAAAGACTCCCTGCTCTGTGAAAACTTGTCAATCAATAGAAGATTTTTATTTGAATAGAGAGCAGGCGCGTAGCCAGGGGGGGGCGGTGGGGGCGGTCGCCCCCCCCAAAACGTCCCCAAAAAGAAAAAAAAAGAAGGGAAAAAAGAGAGGAGAAAAGGAAAAGGGAAGGGAGGAAAGGGAAGAAAGGTAGCTTTGTGTTTTTTTCTTTTTATTCTTTATTTTTTTTCTCAAAAGAGAAACTCCTTCACTCTTCTTGCTCTAAATTCATATATGAATTTTGCTTCCGCGCTGCGCGCGGTTAAATGACAATATTGAAGTTCTCCATTGTTCCCCCACCTTTTCTCTAACCCTGTTTTTCCACCTCAGCTATGTGCTTCTTGCCAGTTAAAGTTAAAATTGTATACATTAGGGCATGAATTTGAGTAAGGTTAGGCCGAAGTAAATATATGAAGTTATCTTTTTTTTCCAATTGATCGCGCAACTTCTGGTCTGGTCGGCTCCGAGCGGGTAAAATCTTTATATCAGTTTCTGCCGTCACCTCCATAAAGTCAGCTTCTCTCGCTTTTCAGCTCATTACTATAAACAACCATAATTTGGGGGCAAACAGGTTCCTAATTTAAAAAGAGGAAGGTATGGAATTCGTGTCGTATTAAATAAAAAAGTACAATATTTGTATTAAACTTCATGTCATTTCCCTGTATACATTCATCTCCTGTCCTGTTTTGCGCCCTCAGTTTGAAATTTTGAATGACACTTAAGTTTCTTTATATTCAAAATGAAGCGCTTCAGGATAAGTCAAAAAAATAATCATCCTTTATTATATAGATAGATAATTTCAATAAATCACAGAAGTTTCAACTTTATGCGCACTATTTTCCTTGTAATGAAGTTCAATAATCTTAGAAAATCAATTGAATTAGAGACGATTGGGTATTAGAGATATCTACATTTGATGAAACGTCCGCCCTTTGAAATTTCAGAGTTTCATTGCTCTGCGCGGGGAGGAATATCTTTCTCTACCAATCTTCTCTTCTGTTTTGCGAGTTAAAAATATGCACTGATGCTAAATTGTTAAATCAAATCTGATCTTTCCAAAGAAAGTTTCAATATATCTTTGAGAATACCCTTTTCTCGGGACCCTTTTTATGGCAAGAAAAATTGATAAAACACTTTAGCTTCCGCGCTTCGCGCGGAGTTATTATCATTTTAATTTCCTCCATTGTATACCTCTTTTGTGCGTTCACAATCACTTTTGAAAACAAGGTTCAAAATCAACCGAATTGGAGGTACTAGAGACAAGAGAAACGGCTCCTTTTCATTTTAATTTATGAAACACTAAAAGCTTCGCGCTTCGCGCGGGAGGGGGAAGCTCCCCCTCCCTGCACCCACCCCATAGGGAGCGCGCTTCGCGCGCTCTGTAAGTGTTGGCACGCTTTGCGTGCATTTACCGCCCCCTCCAAAATGAAATCCTGGCTACGCGGTTGATAGAGAGTAAATGTATTATACTTGGATATATTTCAGTAAAGGACATAGAAGCTTTGCTAATTGCTGACTGTATTCAGGCCGATTGTATTCAGAAACGAAGCATTTCAAAATCAATGGTGCTTGCTACTTTTAATGTATTCATCGCTGATGATGGCACTACTGTATGTTACATTATACCATGTCATTTTATCCACAGTGGTCTATATTCTGAAACCTTCCATTGCCATAAAGTTAGACTTACATCTTGGTTGAGCTGAAGGTCAGAATACAGGCCGGTGTTTTAAGCCCCTACGCAAAGAAATTATGCTGGTATATTCCGATGGTCACACAATTTTGTAATTAATCTGTTTACACAGACTTCTGCTAATTTATCAGTTATTGATTCATGTCATGCATAATTTTGTTAGAACTTTTAGCCTCTTTTGACGTATTAATTATCTGATAAACCTTTAAAATTCATGTACGTGGATTATCAAATATATTCTGTCTTTTGCTTTGGGCGTCTATTTCATTCCTTAGTTGTGTCATCAGAAATTTTGAATTGTCATAAATTATAACGCTGTTACTGAACTTCATTGTTCTACATTTTGGAGAACTTTACCTCCCCTTGGCAGGTTACAAATTATTTATGACCCTGTGGCATAACTTTGCCATGCAAACAGGATGCAAAAAACTCCTTTTATTCATGTTCCATGGTGCATCGATTTGCGATTTTGTTTTGATAATTTATATGCTGCATATTTTTATATTTTTTTTATACCTATCTTCTAAACTTGTGTGATTACATGTAATATATATCCCAAATTAATCATTTGCCTAGCTTGTTTTCAGCATGTCATATTCAGTATAATACAAAAATGTGTCCACAATTTACTGCAGCACATGAAGATAATACCACTGAAGACATAAAAAGATGTCATACATGTACATGTAAATAGGGTTGTCTTCAGTTTCTTTTTTGTACTGTTAATTTCATCATAAATTCAAACATGATTACAGAAGTAACAAAGTTGGTTGCAAATATACGGTGGTGCTCAAAAAGTTGTTGGACATGTACCAGAAAATGAACATATATTTAAATTGTTCACGTTCTGCCATTTTTAAAGAAAATTAATTGTGAAGTCAGGTGATAAAAAATATTGTACTGTACATCCAATAGTGTATGTACATGTACATGAATCTGTGGGCTCATTACCGGACATTGTAGTGTTGTTTACACTCAGCACTCGGCATGAAGGAGTGTGTATTGTGGTGCGGTTTACCATTACTTTTGAACAACGTGTACAGTATTTATTGCAAGTAAAACACCCCCAAATGTGGCCATCCTTTGGCATACAGCCTACACGTAGGTGTGATAATGTAGCATATTGAGTCAGAATGTAATATCATTGTTAATTTCAATGTAAACAGCCTCATTGAATAGTGTTCTAAGTACATGCATTCCCATCAATTTTTGTTGTTGTTGATAATAACAGAACTTTTATATATATATTGAGCTACAATTTATTTTTGTACTTTCAATTCAATGATTTATTTGAAATGCCATTTTAACTAAATTGCATATTTCTTTTTTCTATTAATTTCTCCGTATTCACAGTGTTCAAATTTAATTTGAGGATTGATGAGTTTGGAATTTCCAGATGAGGGACATGTTGCAGGAAATATTATGTACAATCAAATTCAACTAAAAAAAAATAAACAACATCTTGATTTACAAGTAATACTGTACATGCAAGAATTGCACATTGTGGATCAGTTTGATATTTACATTTTTTAAAGCATACATCTAATTCTTTCGCAAAGAGCCCCAGCGTATATTTGATATTGATGAAGACATTCAAAGCACACTCACAAAGTCAATTTGATTTAGTCTAGTTCAGAATGCAAACAAAAAGAAATTTGATAAATGGGTAACTGCACACTGATTTGCTTAATTATGCAAGGTTGTACACTTTAAATATTTAACTTTCATGTAATATGCACAATGTACAGTTATGTGTAAAAAGTTACTTTTTCTTTGAAAAAAAAAGAAAATCAGAAGTCAAAGAGGTACACAAACTATGTGTAAAAATGTAAGGTTGATCACAATAATTTACAACCATATAGTGCAATATTTAATGTTGGATGACTGATGATGCAGTGTATGTACAGTACATAAACATGTATCATGCAGAGCTGCCAAGTAGTACTGATTTTCAGTATTTATTACTGAAAAGTGAGAAGAATACTGATAGTTTCATGGAAAATACTGATTACTAAAGTTTCAGTTGTATGTGCGGTCCTATGGTATTTTTTTTAAATACCGATTTTCAGCTTCAAAAATACTGAAATGTTCCTTTTCAGGTTGGCAGCTCTGTGTATGATATTTAATGTCTATTGTCCTATGTGTTTTTTCTTTGCATCCATAGCAATGTTTGAAAATATATATACATTTGTGTAAGTATAACCTCATGGTGCCCAATGTATTAGTAGAACCTACATTTTTTGCAGTATGTGCTCAGGGCACATCTGCACTAGTATACGAGGTCAATTCTGTCCAATCCTTTGACAGTGGACAATGTTATACTTTGTTTTTCAACAAATGTATACAATACATTAGTTGTAATTGTTTCTTGAATATGAGTTGGCATAAGGGCAAGTCCAAGAAAAGGTCACCCTAGAAGGCAAAATTTCATCTTTAATTTAAGAAGTTATCTATGGTGGGGTAAGAAAGCCCAAATGTTGAATTTTAAAATTTCATTAAGAAAAATTTGATAATATGCATATTTATGCTAATTTGGGGCACCTAATTTGCATAATTGGTAAAATGGGCGTTACGTATGGGACAATTATAAAAACTCATAGAAAATGAAAAGAAAACTTGTGAGATTTAGTCATAGGTGGGACATGGACCCCCTAACATCTTATTACTTTTGGGGGAAAAAAAGTGGTGTCATCTAATTAATTATGCAAATTAGGTCTTGTCCAAGGATGGAATGTCCCATACGTAACATTTTGAGGACGTTTTTTAAGTTATTTCTCATAATACAATACTTGTATTGTTGCATCTCTGGGACGTTCTAATTTATAAAGTATGAAAATGTTATACCCAAAAAAGTTTCAAAAATAGAGTTCACCTTTTAATTAAAAGTTAATTGAAAAATTGTTACGTATGGGACAACATGTTACGTATGGGACATTTACACACAATGTCAATGGGGAGATTTGTGTACAAAGTGAATGGAGAAAAACAAATTTCAAGAGTGCTCTAAAAAGTGATTATTTACCTTTTCTTTAGTTTTTAAAGACTTATTTTTTATGAATACTGATTAATGAAAGCAATTGAAACAAAAAATTTGTGAAAATGGAAAAATATGAAAAAAATAAAAACAATAGAAATACATAAGAAATTCATGAAACCATGAAAAACAAGAAAAAAAAATGTTGAAATGGCTAATTTCCTCTTCAGTCATATCAAATATGTCTCAATAGAACATTTTAAAAGACTGAAACTCTTTTGTTATTTCCATATTTTAAATTATTTCAATTTTTTGAATTATGGGGAAAATTGTGTACGTTCTCTATGGGGACAAAATGTCCCATACGTAACTGTCCCATACGTAACATGTCATTAATTTCTTTAATTAGAGTCTGTAATTAGAGGGATTTCGCTTATGACATGAAACTTGCCTTAGATATACTAGAGTATTGTGACTTTTATCACAGTAAGTTACAAGTTGTCAAATGAAATACTTTCAGAGAATTCTCAACTTGAAAAAAATGTTTCAAAAATTGTCTTTTTTCTGCGTCCCATACGTAACGGCCCATCTTTTCCCTCTAAAAGGTCAAGGTCAAATGTCACCATTTTTTGCATGATTATTCTTTTCCTAGATGTCTACCATCATGAGGGTATTCAATCTAATCAAAGTCATTTAACACTATTTTTCAGGTCATTAAAGCCTCTGAAATGTCCCATACGTAACGCGCGCGAATTCTTGGACTTGCCCATAATGAAACACATTTGAATGATTTTTGAAAGTTTGCCCATCACTTGATCTCATGAAGATGAAAAAAAATCAGAGCTTGTTTTTATACGAGTGACAATTTGTGAAATAGCTGCATTTCCTTCAATGTCTTCAGTAGTACGGTAATTGCCAGTCTTGTCAGGTATGTACTGTGCATGTGCTATATAGTCTAAGGAGCCGACTATCTAGATTTCCTTTGCCTTTCATTAACTATTATCTCTTTCATTCTCTATTTCACCTTTACTCTCTCATTCTAATTTGTTAGATTCTCTCTTCAGTAAACTTTTTAATTCTCATTCCTTGTTTACTTTGCTCTCTTTCTTTTAGTCTGTTTTCCATTTACTCTCATAATTTGTAACTTGGCTGTCTCGCAACCCTATCTTTCTATTTCTCTCTTTATCTAATTTATGATAATTTTTATCCTATACTTTTTCCTTTGGTCTTCATTCAAATTTGTTAATCTAGACTCTCTTTTTTTCTCTTTCTCGCTCTCTTCTCTTTCTCGTTCCTAACAAGCATATTAAAGTTTTTTTTATGTCATTGTGTGCCCTTGCCTGATTCTGAAAGTAATTCCAAATCAAGACATCTTGTTGGCTCCAATTTCAGCAGGCTGATTCCATAAAAACTGTACATACTGTAAGTAAACAGAGCGATAAAATATAATGCAATATTTTTCCCTATGTTCATGTCAGATATGTTGTGTGTGGTGTTACCTTTCTAGATCCTAAGTTTCTTAACCTTGATATTCAGTGTGACAAATCCGTTATTTATTACATGATCGTACATTTATTTGTTACTATTATAAAATAAATGCTATTTAGCAGAAGTTCAGGAAGATAAATGGCTTATTGTTTGATTTTATGTCTGAGAATCTCTATATACCAAGTCTTATAATAATTCAGAATGTCAAGTCTACATTATATCATTCATGTAGACTTCATGGTATGGATGAACATCATAAGAAAGGACAATTGCATACTTTTGATAATTATATTGCTATCACACCAACTCTTTACTTTGGTTTTGACCACTTTATTAAAAGTTTACTCAGTTTATTTAAATTGATTCCAATTATACCCTTTTTACACAGGCTAAAATTTTCTTAACCCCGTACTATAGGTGGGGCTGAATTGCCATTTAGCCCCACCTATAGTACGGGGTTAAGCTTAGCCCACTTTCTTTTTACACAGCATTTTTGCAAAGTGGGCTAACCCCACCTATTGTACGGGATTATTTGGCCCTGCAAAAAAGCAGGGTTATCCCAGCAATTGCGGTGTTAAGAGCGATAGTACGGGGTTAAGATCGCTAGTGTAAAACGAAAGTGGGCTAAGCTTAACCCCGTACTATAGGTGGGGCTAAATAGCAATTTAGCCCCACCTATAGTACGGGGTTAAGGAAATTTTAGCGTGTGTAAAAAGTGTACGAGTGAAGTACTTGTACTACGAATGATCGACAAAAACCACTAGTCCGGGGTTAGCGAGTTTCGTGTGTAAAAAGCAAGCATTCCTTATCCGGGGTTAGCAATAACAATTTGGCATGTGTGAAAAGGAAAAAAAATAGTACGGGGTTAAGGATAGTACGGGGTTAGCGATAGTCCGGGGTTAAGAAAATCCTGTGTAAAAAGGGTATTATTTGTTCTAAACTATAGCTACAAGCATGAATAGCACCAAAAATCTCACTTCTTATTGATCCTTTCCTTGTTTATGCTTAAAGGTCAAGTCCATCTCAGAAAAATGTTTATTTGAATCAATAGAGAAAAATCAGTCAAGCATAATGCTAAAATTTTCATCAAAATTTGATGTGAAATAAAGTTGACATTTTATTTTTCACAAAATAGTTATATTATACAATTTATGCAAAGGAGAGAATCGATGATGTCCCTCACTATTTCTTTTTTTTCTTTGAAATATACATTACGCATGTATGTCAATTTTTGCAGATTTGACAATGATGACCAACTTGACTGAACCATAATTCAACACGTTCAGGGAGAAATAAAACATAATGAGAAAATTAGAATATTTCACATTTCATATAATAAAATACAAAAGAAATAGTGAAGGATGTCATTAGTTTCCTCATTTGCATACCGACTGGGATGTGCATAGAACTGTTTTGTGAAAAAAAATATGTCATGACTTTCTTATTCTACATCCGATTTTTGATGAAATTTTCAGTGTTATGCTTGTTGGATTTTCTCTTTTTATTCAATGTGTATATCCATTTGTACTACTGTATGAATATGAAAGTTAAAAAAGGGACAATTTTAAAACATCTGCATGTCATAAATGGTCATACACACAAAGAATCTGAAGATAAGAAAACATTACGCATTGATCATTCTCTAAAAATATTAACATAATTTATTCTAAAAGTTTATAAATCAGTAATGATTTGAAAGAGATTCAATAAATATACAACATACACCGAACTTTTGACATAGTCACAAATTATAACTTCATTATCAGTTTTTAGAAAGAAGTTGATGCCATAGTGATAGGTTTTTTTATCACCAAGGGTGAAAAGAGTTTTTTAACAAACCTGTAATAAATTGATAACTGCACTTACAGAGCATTCCAGAAAAAAAAGGAGACTGGAATTCCCAGTAATTTTTTCCAACAGAAAAAAAAATGAAAATCCACATTCTATTGTTCGAAATAGACACAAGAAATGAAATACTCTGAAAATCTGTTTTGCCCAATTGATCGTGGACCCGGCAGCCAATGCACAGCGCCAGATTGACGAGAGAGATTTACTGTATCACTGTGATGCAGTTCAATTTCTCTACTTTATTTTTTTCAATTCACAAATAATTCCTCTGTTCTGTAGAATCAAAAACACCACTAAAGATACTGCAAGAAAATGGACATTTACATGTAATACCGGTGGTTCAAAACAATTCCAAACAGGTACCAACAATAGGGGCCCTGTGCACCAATAAAAATGAATGAAAAATGTCAGACTGGCTAAAGATCTAATACATTTCAGTACGGTATTCATCTCAAAATGTTCACATGGCATTAAATCAAATAGCTAAATGGAAGAAAATTACAGAAAGACAATTGGAGTGGCTCTATAATACATGCAATTCATGGCAAAACTTAGGTTACAGGGCCAACAATGATTCTTCACAAAACCATATTATACTTGTAAAATGTTGAGGAAAAGATTAATCACATCATATAGCTGTACCTTGAAGGCTACCATTCTTTTCTGTAAGTATCAGTTCAAACAAGCTGATTTGAATAACTAGAGAAACATCAAACATACTATTGAAAATTTCAGATATAAAAAAAAGGTGTTATTCCAAATTTCACTTGAATTTCATGTGCACAACATGCTTGATATGAAATTAGAAAGCAAATGGTATCAGACACTGACACATGAGATGAAATATGTATCGGGGAAAATTTCATATGAAGGAAGCTCTGTTTTTTTTACTATGAAGAGATTTTCATACTTCATATAATTAAAGATACAAAAGATAACGAGTGTGTGCTGTTGTTAGTTTCCCCATTCTTGTCTGCGTTACCAGTGTTCAATAAGACAAAGTTAGAATGTTATAAATTTCCTATTTTACATCTCATTTTGATGTTGGGCTGGATTAGAACATTAGAGAGGCTAACTTGTTTTGGATCTGTATGGGTCATAAACAAAGCCTATGAGAATTACAAATTCAGAAGTTGATAGATTAAATAGCAAAAGTATCCAGTATCCACAATTGACTTTTACGATTTTGAAAGACAAAAAGTAACAGATCCATAAATTAATAGATGACAAAGAAATGCTGATGAATTTCCATAATAACAAAAAAAAACATAATGAAGGATTTGTACTAGCACTTTCAGTTTAGTGTCTACTACAATATGCAGGAATTATATTTGAAGTGTTAAACCCTGTACTAATAATTGCACCAGTATCTAACTACCTATACTATTGTGTATAGCATCCACTCATTGTCAATAAAGCAATATTCAATAATGATAATTATTAACTTTCGTTTCTCAATGATCCTATCGAGTCTCTATGTGCCGTGGATAGTATTAGAGTTAAAAAGAATGACTGTTTTACAGAGCAACATATATATAATCCATAATATATGATTATATCTTCATTAGTAAGCCTTAACCCTAAAAAGACGGGGGGGGGGGCTAATTCAGCCCCCCCTCGACATTTTTCGCGATAAATCTGTCGCGCAAATTTTTTTTGACCACGTCGCTTGCTGACTTTTTACTTTCAAGTCTCGCGCAACTTTCGAGCCCAAAATTGTGACCCCGGGTACGCGGTTCCAAAATTACGCAACATTTCGTAAGTGCATGCAGACCCAAAATTACTCAAAAACGTGAATTTGTGTACAAATCCAATGCAAATAGTGTTTTTAGCCAAAATTCATAAATGTATCATTATTTTTCCTTTTGCTGCTTAAAATCAATTAATTTTTTCTTTTTTATGGTCAAAATAAAGTCCTTGACAATTTCCAATGAAAAAACAATAAAAAACAAAGAAATACATACGAAATTTAGAAAACAATAGAATACATAAGAAAATAAATGTGATGTTGAAATTTTTTTAAAGTAAATTTTATCAGATGCCTATCTAGAGTACGTGACACAAAAATTAGCATTTTCAGGGGCATTATTTTATTAATTAGAGCAAACTTAAGATTTTACGCATAAATTAGCGTAATTAATGAGACATGACATTTTTTTTTACAGAATTTGACGTTATAGTTTTGTAGATAATGCCATGGGTAACGCGTGTGCCAATTTTCGTTGCGATCGACGGCTGAGATCATAAGGGGGGGCTGAATCAGCCCCCCCAGTCTTCTTAGGCGTCGAAATAGCCCAGTCTATTTAGGGTTAAATCAATTCATTTTTTCAATTTAGGAATGCCGTCAAAAGGGTCTGAAACTATTCCACTGAATTAGCCAGTTCAATTATGTCACATAAATTGTTTCAAAGCTCAGCTAAGGACATTTTGAAAAAATTGGCGAAGCAGACTTGAGTATTAATATTCAAAAAATTCACAAAACATGATCACAACTTGAATTATGCCATACATGTACCTGAAAGCATGATTGACTTGCATTCTACCCAATGCGATAAAGGCACGTACAACCTACCTATTCTTAACAGCCGTAAATTAATGACTAGTTACAAAGTGGCTACCCTTCTTTGCAATTTGAGTGCAAAAGCCTCATGTAGGCTCGAAGTAATCTGAGGATATTGGATCAGCTATGATACTCACTAGATACATGTAAGCATGTTTTACTGCAAAATGTGCATTAAAAAAATGTTGCATGTTTAGAACATGGCTCACAATTTCATTTCAAAATATGAAGAATTTCTGATGTTGACAGATGCAGTGAACTCTATTCTACAGATGCTGCAAAAAGACAAACTTTGGTTTATGCTTCTAATTGATTATCTTCTCAAAACCTCATCAAAGATCATTCTATAGTAGTGTATGAGTTGCCTTTTAGGCCTGATTTTCATATCAGTACAGCTATCAGTATAGAAATCATTTCGGATCAAAAATTGTTTGAAAATATAAAACCCAAGGCTGGTATTCAGTTCAATAGTTTAAAAAAAGCAGTGTTTTATTTAATAGATAACCCACTACATGTATATTGGTATCTCGACTTTGGTCATTTCAATAAAACTCTTATAACACCTTTTGAGGAGTTCCAATAAAATTTGGAGGCCTTCATTGACAGGTTATGTGTATACAGACACAATCTGTGGCACAGAAGTAATATGCATTTTTGGGACGTGCTAACTGTGCATTATTTCATGATGATCACATTGCTTTTTTGAAATTTAAACACAGCCCAATGATCTTGGCCTATTGCATGAAAATTAATTTGCCATCCAATGGAAATTTCCAGGATATCCATGATTTTGATTGGCTGTTGATCACTGCTACCATAGCAACCATTGGCTCACACATCATTTTAGTTACTTTTATACAACAGGGAACAGAACTGAATATGACTCAGTAAAGAAGAGTACTGATAAAACTTTTATTAAATCCAAGTATTGAATTGGATACCAGCCAAGTGTTTTGGGATCACAAAGCTCCCTACTCCTCAAGCCCTACCAGCTTGAGACTCAGATCCCAAAGTTTCTTTGCTGCCTCGTCATCTTGAGCAGCCTTGGTCGGCGTAGCTGTAGCACAATCCCTGGATGAATTAGAAGGAAAAATAATAATAGTAATTATAGCAGGAGCAAGAGAGTATTACTCCATTCGCCAACTCAAGCCAGCCATCTCTCACCTACTCAAGCCTTCTACTCGAGCCTGCCTACTACTCAGCTTTCGACTCCTGGTTCAAGGACTACACTCATTTTGAAAAGAATACTCTACTTTCAAACCTCTACAATAGCAATAGTTGATTACCCTTATGTCTAATTCTCATGAACTATATACATATACTATCCACATTATGACATTTCAAAAACTTTAATTAGCTTATGAATTTAATGTTGGCGCTGCCGCTGTTGGAAAAAGTGGTGCCTGTAGTCTCACACGCAGGCGAGACAAAGGCCTAAATTCACAAAGGTGGTTTTGAAAACCCACGGTTGAGTCCATGGTTTATGCAGATTTCCTGTATAAATTACACTTATTTTACCGCATATATTACAAAATGTCAAATGCTGATGCGCGCTTTTGTCACAGTGTGCCAAATTGACGCATGTTGCCATGGTTATCCACGCTATTTTATTCAAGAGTCCACTGTTTTGAATTAATGAGTCCACTCTTCACACAGTGGACTAATAAAATAGCGTATGCAACCTTGGAAATAGGCGTCAATTTGGCGCACTGTGACAAAAAACGCGCATCAGCATTGGACATTTGTTATCCACGCGCCCGATACGTGCTAAATTAAGAGTAATTTATACAGGAAATCTGCATAAACCCTGGATTCAACCGTGGGTTTTCAAAACCACCTTTGTGAATTCGGGCCCATGTGTTACTGTTAGCCTTTGATTCGAAATTCCAATGCAGTTCATGTATGTTAAAAGGGTGTCTGAGGAGAAGGCACAAATAAACATGAGCTATTTGTATACTTACTTATAGTAGAGTCCCGTTTCTTCGCCCGCTTTCTCATCCACACAACAGTAGATGTTTGTCTGTGCCCCTTGCTCTGGCGTCTTCAAGAATGCACTTCCAAGGTAAACAAGTGGTGCAGCGTAGGAAGGAAAGTGCCTTGTAAGCTCCGTGTTGATCACGCCAGGATGTAGAGAGTAGCAAGTGACACCAGTACCTGATAGAAGAGAAGGAATCACATAGATTTCTAGTCTTTACAGTGGATTCATAATACAGTGTGCCACCTAAAAGTTGCAGCGGACACACCAAAATTTGCAATGCCTCGTTGGAAAAAGGAGACATCTGCATGCGCTGTACTAGTATAGCGCTGCATGTGATAAGGCTGTTTACCAGGGTACAGGAAGTGGGAGAAGAGAAATTTGCTGCAGATTTCTTTGCAAAATTTAGACTGTTTTGGGCGAATTCTTCCTACGTTTTGGCCAGATGGTTTTCATATTTGAAGCACCACATTTACATTACAGTACACTAGCTAGTTCACTGTGCGCTGCCTGCATGCGAAGTTGACCCTGAAATTAGAAATTGGCCTGTCCGCTGCAACCAATCGATGACGCAATGTATTGTGAATCCACCAATTAGCTTGGGCTTCTGTAAAAATACTATGAATGATGAGGAACAATTTGTTACTCCTCAGTGGATGCGGTGAATAGAATACTTTTAAATGAATACATCAAATAATCATCGAATCTGAATGTATATGTAAGAATTTGAAAACAACATTGATGATTTATCTCAAATAACCTTTAGATGCTCATGTGCAGAAGGCAATTGGAACCTGGTCATGTTTACATGGATGAATGAAAAAAAATCACTGCTTGCCTTTAAAGCCAAGAGGACCTACCCTTAAGTCGCCTTGCTAGCTCTCGTGTAAAGAGAATATTTGCAAGCTTGCTCTGTGCGTATGCTTTCATTGGACCGTAGCTCTTCTTCAACATAATGTCGTCAAAATGCATGCTGCCCCTCTCATGGGCAGTGGAAGAGACGTTCACGATACGGCTTGGAGCGGACGACTTGATGAGGTCCAGGAGGAGTAGGGTCAATAGGAAATGACCCAGGTGGTTGGTCCCCAGCTGCATCTCAAAACCATCCTCGGTCTCCCACTGAGGACACATCATAATACCTACAAAATATCAAACAATTATAGAAAACACTTAGGCCCGTATTCTGAAGTCAGGCTTAACTTATACTCTGGTCTGATCGTTGTGGTTTAACTAGATTAATAGTTAATGGTGACATAAATTTCTTACAGTATATGTTCATAGTTTCAGCTGATCTGACTACAACTCATTCTTATCTAGCTAGGAAGGAGGAATAAGATGATTGTCTTCACCATTAAAGAATTAGAAGAGAGCACAGTAAACATAAGAAACATACCATGTGAACAAATTCTGACGTGTTTGGCTTCCCTTAATTTTAGCACAGAATTAGACCACAATCTACAGACTACAGAAAATTAATATACAGTGAATCACAAAAAAGGGACAAACATATGGCCTGTAAAAGCTTCAAGTCTCCTCAATAAACTTTTCATCTGGTATAATTTACAAGATTCATCATTTGTGTATTTTACAATTTAAACAAAATTTGAAGGGATACCAAAAAGTCACTTGGCAATATAATGGATATAAAAATAGATTAGTAGACATTGGATTTAAGCAAAAGGCCTTAAACTTTGATATTCTCAAAGCAAGGACTTTTCTCTACCATAGGGGGAATTTCTGTATTACAGCACAAATAGATTTTTTTTTAAAGGGCTTAACAATGTATAAGGCCAATGAAAGGAGCAATAAAAAAGGGATAAAATTCATTGAAGTCCTTTAATAACGTCTGTGACCTTTGACATTTGTATCCTGAAACTTTCACTAATGCAAATTTGAAGTTGATCGTCAAACTGTTCAACTTTAGTTATCGCAAGAAAGAAAGTTGCACGGATGGATGACTGATCCCCCAAACAGAATGCCTCTGGCAAGCACAACTATGGCATGCCAAAGAATAAAAGATGTGTACTAACTTTTAGTTTACTTCACATGTGACTTCAATCATCCTAATTTTCCTTACTTAAATTGTTCAAATCTTTGCATGGCACAGAAAACAATTTTCTTAATTTGCCACCCTAACAGTAAAAGAGTAATGTATGGGTTAAGTACAAGCATTTACTTTTTTTTCTTTTATCTCATCTTACCAGCATTGTTCAAAAGAATATTGAGCTGCTTTTCTTCCTTCTTTATGTCCTCGGCAAAGTCTCGGATGGACTTCATTGAAGCCAGGTCAAGTTTCTTGACCACCACGTTGGCACTACCAGACACTTTTACAACGTCCAGTCGAGCTTCTTCTGCCTTCTCTATGTTCCTGCATGCCATGATTACTCTGGCTCCTTGGAAATTAATTGGAAAAAAGAGAGATTTATGTAAATGATTTTATGGGTTCTGAATTAAAGTTAAATAACAACTACAATACTCATATGTTAGTGCAGGCATTTTAATAACGAGGGGGGAAAAGAAGAAAGATTACTGATAAGGATTCCCTTGGTCATATTTAGTATAAAATAAAACTAGTACCAGTACTTGTAGTGACAAAATAATCATTTCCAGGAGAAAATTGTATTTTGGTTTGATTTTCAGCATTTACAATTTTGCCTGGCGTGCGGTGCCTTTTGCAAGGAGCCATTCACTTTGCCGCAAACCACCCAAGTGAGAAATAGGTAGGATGCGACATTCAAATGAATTTGTATACCTAGCATTTGTGTTTTGATTTCTTGCTGAAATGCTCTCAAAGTGGCGGACCAAATGCATACATCGGAGGGAAAAAATTACATATGGTCTGGGGGTGATTGAGCCCCCGAAATGCCCCAAAGAACACTCAAATCTAAAAAAAGGAGCCCTGTTTAAGCTCCATCCAATGTTGTAGTATTACGCAGTAAGTTTTATTTTTTGCCTTATACATTGTATTTGGGCATGTCAGAATCCGATGAGTGAGGCCGTGGGGGTGATAATCTGTTTAAGAGATGCCATTCCGATGCATTTGAACGCTACATGTATATCACAATGTAGCCATGAATTCTGACAATGTAAAATTTTATAGCAATTGTTTGTAACTGTTATAGTGCAACAATTAAAGGTTTTATAATACTTTGCTGATAACTTTATATTTGTAGCTTGTTAAACAACATTACATAACTGTTGGTAAGCTCGCGCCATGAGTGTCTGTGTATGGTTTGAGCACTCTACAACTATGTATTATCCTCTAAAAGGATAACATTGTATTGCACCTCTTTTAGCTAGGTCCTTGGCAGATTCTCTGCCAATTCCTGTGTTACAACCAGTAATGATGACCGTCTTTCCATCCAAACGAGCATTGCTATGACAACGACCTCCACTGATCCAGCGCTTCAAAAAGACCCAGCCAACACCAGCACCTATAAAGTGTGGAGAAAATAAATCAATTATTTCAATGTTTGTGTAAACAAAACAAACTTGCACATGCTATGTACCACAGACATGGGCTTATCATAAAGAAAAAGCTCTATCATGGTCGCATCACTTTGAGGAAATTATCAACTTAAAACAATCTAAAATTCCATCGTCCTGGTATCTCTATAAGGAAAGAAATATATCTCCCAAAGTTTATTATATCTTTTTTCCCGATTCCATCTTATTTTTTTTATTAAAAAAAATATTTTCATTCACTTCTTATTTATTAATTTGTGAAGGGGGTGGGGGGAGTTGTTTGATATTTTAATTTAACTCAGAAACTAGATAGGAAGGGGTGGGGATCTGGGATGGCACCATTATATATTGTTATTTTGTTAAAAGTTTACATAATAGTCATTGTTTTTTTTTTTTAAGGAGACAGTGTGGGCAGGGACTTCAGGGCAAAATCAAGAAGAACAGACAGCATTCGAAATGCAGGATACTCGGAGGTCAAATGCATTGACCTCCCTGGGTGGCTGGCCTTAGTTTTTTTTCCAAGTGATGCAAAAGAATAGTTATCTTGAAATTAAATTAAATAAAGGGCCAGCACGGAAGACTGTAATGTAATTGTCTTCCGTGCTGGCCCTTTATTTTAGATTATTTACTGTACAATACCAGTATTTGCTTGTAACACAATCTCTTGTGTATAAATAAAAATATGTCCACTATCTTATCTTCTCTGTATAATATTTGGTTTACACTCCTGATTTTGTTATCTATGAAAATTATACTGGATTTTGATTTATATTCATGTAACTTTACTCTGGACTGGTGAATGCATGATTGAAAGCTTTCCTATAATAAGCCAGGAGGGGGTACCAGTGTTTGTAAATTATGAGTGACTAAACGAACGATTACTGACCCTTTCTTGCGGTAGGTCAATAAGTCTTTGTGATATAGATCTAGATCTACACCAACTTTTCATTTGTGTTTACTTAGTTCTCTAGAAATGATCACCAGTCATTCATATAGTCGCTCGTAACTAATGAACAGCTTTATGAAACACCCACCTGGTCATTGTCTTTTTCCTGTAACTTAGATCTATACTGGTATCTACATGTAGCTACATGTAGATTTATGTTAAATTGTTATTGTCTATACGTGCTTTGCCGTCAAGGCAAGCGCAACCCTCTAATAAGTCTGGATTGATCAGGATGTATGATGCAGGGCCCTCTAAATGCATTGGGTGAGAGGGCGCAGTGAAGATTAGAAGGTTCTGTCAATGGCCTTCTTGAATAAGCTTTACTTGAGTTGATTAAAGTGTCACTCAGGCGATTCCACTCAATGAAAGTGGATGGGAAGAACGAGTTCCTGTACTGTACGGTAGGCCTACAGTCTTCTTCTTCTTCTTCTGGAAACAGTACAGTCCACCGTCTGGTGTATTGTCGTACTGGTATTGTCGTACTTGGCAGTCTGACTCATGATGCTGGTAATTATACATTTAAAATTGATAACAGCAGTTTTTTCTGTGACATTATTTTGACAAAAACCAGAAACAAGACAAGCTAAGCATGGAAAAAAATTCCCTTTTGCGATTTGCTTGGATTGGGACTTGGGCCTGCAAAAATTCATGCACATGCCATGGACACACGGTCTTGGCTTGATATGGCCATGTATGATGTAGACCAAGCTTCAGTCTCTGTTAATATTGGTTGTTCCACTGAACTCCGTTGGCTCCACTCACCAATAAGGATGGGGCGTCGGGTGTCCGGACACTTAATATTTTTGAAGTCTTTTTTTGTCCTTGGATTACACTAAAAATATGAATTCAAGAGTAATCATCTTTTATTTTGTTCTCTATAATATTTCCTAACATTTTGTACTAAAAGTTGATGAAACTTTACTTGTAATTTTTTCCAAATGACTTTCTAAAATTGATTGTCCAGACACAAAACGTCAACAACTGGGTATACAGAGGAGAAATAACTCCTTGAAACAGACGGCTAGCTGCCAGCTGTCTTGTATGAATGATGATGGCCTGGCATATTTGTACTTAGACCAAAAGCTTCGGTTTCTGTTAGTGCCATGTTGGTTGTTCCGGATCCGCTGGCACTGAACTCTGTGACACTTGCTTGGCACCACTCAAAAGAAAAAAAAAAATGTTAAAAAGACTCCTTGAAGACGAACATGTCGAAACAGATGGCTGCCAGCTGTCTAATTATATTTGTGACAGCTTGGCAACAAATGAACTTAGGCCGCGTGCGTTTATGATGAAGAAATCATTTGAAATTGTTATTAATGGATAATTAAGTTAGTCTTCTAATCCCCTCATGCCTTTCTTTCATTGGACCGCGCCGAGCCTTTGATGTATGAGCGCCCCGGCGCCCGCCGGCGGAACTCGAGTTACTACGCCGGAAGGCAAGGCATGGCACGGGTACGGTACCGTACGACGAGTGGTGTTCGATCCGTTACAAGTTCATTCTGGAGGAATGAAGAACATGATTTAGAATATTATTAGATTAATTAAGTTATAAGATAATTACCAACGGCACCAGCGGCAACCGTCACTCCCGCTACCATGGTGATCAACTCTGCCTCTGGATTTTAATTTCGATTCAGCCGGAATATCCTGGAGAAAAATCTAGGCACCTTTTGGCTCGGATGACATTTGCGAAGTCGATAAAGTGGGCGTGGCTTGTCCAAAATTGCACGATCATATCAGCTGAGCTGACGCTTTCAATATTAACAGCCCCTCCCCTTTTGTGGTGCATATTTGTATTGACTACAGTCTCACCTATTATAATGTCTCTTTCCAACATTATGAACTCACTTTATAATAGTCCCTCACACCTCAACATAATGTTCTAATGATCCCTAAACCCTATACAGCTCCCTCTCTTTCGCAAGCCACCTCTCTATTTTTTTGCTCTCCTCAATCTATATATCCGGGCCCCGGATCCGGGCCTCTTATAACCACCATCTTGATCTAGCTGCCCCCCTCTCTCAACAAATATACACATACAATACTCTTCCCCTCCCATCTGCTCATTCCTTTACCTTTACTTCTTTCCGATCATGAGGGGGCTGTAGAATGGTTTTAAGCAGGGGGGGGGGAACAATTTCAGCCCCAGAAATTTAACTAAATTAAAGAGTTCAGAATACACAAGATACAGACCACAATTTCCTACTCGTATTATACTTTGCTTGCCAGCATATGAATCAATATCTATATTTATTAATGCAATAACATTTCACATTCACTTTTAACTTGGTGATTGTCAATAACACTATACAATGAAAATTGTAACTCACTTCATCAAAATACTCTATTGGTCTGATAGCAGCTCTGTACCTTTCATTGAAAGAGAATGTACATATACTATAGCAATTTATCTACGACTGCAAAGATATACAAAAAGTGATAGAAAAATATATATAAATTATATAAATAAAATCAACTCAATACAAAAAAAAAATTCACTGGCCCAAATTACTACCATATTATCATAGATCTAGATTTGATACATCAATGCATCTGTGTGAAACCATGAAATCTTAGCTGAATGAAAACCCATAAATCTGACAATATAACATACACAAAAAGGCATATGTGGGAAACTGTATTAATGTTGCTTGGAAAATATCTGACATTTTATGGAATTCCATGGTTATTCTCAGTAATTGCACATTTCTTTTTTCAGAGCCCATTGGCAAATATTTCTAATTTATACATACAATCACTTGGGTGGTCATTTTCTTGGATCCTGTTCGAACTTATTTTGAGATCGTTACCACAAGTGACAACTAGTATTAATGTGTCCACTGTACATGTTAATTAATTTCCATAAACAGTTTGTTCATGATGCAGTTACCATGGTGACAGGTGTGAATTTTGCACCAAGTGACAAAAAAGGACAATAATTGATTTCATTGAACTATTTCTCAAAATACATGCAGAATTATAAGCACGATCAAGGTATGAAAATCTGCATAAACAAGTAAGAATGCACAGATTCAAAACCATTTATGAGAATCAAGTCCACTAAACTTGAGTCAGGTCGCATCACATTTGAAGTTGATTCATCAAATGCATTTAAAAAAAATATATATTCAGAAGATTTTCACTCCAATAGTAAACTGATTGATTTGCATCTCAAGAACTTTTAGACAAATACAAATTTAAACTTGTTCTTATTATCAGATAGTCTAATACTAATAATATACTAATACTAAAATACAAAACCGAATTGGTCTACTGTCAATTTGGACTAATGGACGTTTTGTCTACAGTCTACACTACACTCGGTCTAAAATCCAGATCATTATCACTAGGCACTTGGTTGGTAAAACCAATCACTGCTTCATCTCCTTACTTTGTCAAAGGAAAAAAATAAGATTCATAAACAGTTCATTTCAACACATAGCCTAACTCAAAAATTAGAGGAATGGTACAAAGGCTAAAAGGAAATTAGACCAAATGGGTTAGTAGATGAACTGGATGTAGACCAAGTGGGATTAAACCATGTGGTGAGACAAAAGGGAAAAGTTTTTTGCGTGGACTAATACAAAATTTACCATAATAAACATAACACTAATATAAACATAACAGGTGCTAATATAGCCCAAATTCAATAAAAACCAATTTCACACTTAAATAAAGATAGATGTATGTTTTTATACTTCTATTAATATTTGCAGTAGTAAATTTGACACTTAAACAAAAATAGATGCACGTTTTTATACTTCTACTAATATTTGCAGTAGTAAATACTTTTCACTTATTCCATGAGTAAAACATATAAAACAGTACAGTTATAAATATTCATCATTTTCCCCTCAATATCTTACTCTGCATAGATAAAACACATTACATAGAACTTCTTTACACCGAGTTGATATAATATAAACAAATCAAAGCTCATTACGCCAATCCTGTGTTTAAAAAATACCCCACCAGCTTATAACACAGGAACTCCATTGCCTTGCGTGTTGTGTCAATGGGAGCTCAGGTGGGGTATTTGAAACCCCAATTTCAGATTTTGGGAGAGCTCTCGTTTAAACTGGGGTGGGGTTCATCTGACTGCTGATAATGCCTTGCGTGTTAGTCAATGGGATCTCAAGTGGGGTATTGACACCCCAATTTCAGTTTTTTGGGAAAGTTGCATTTCTCGCATTTAAACTGGGGTGGGGTCGATTTAGTGGCTGATGAACAGCATGGAGTGGGATTGCAGCTGTCCTTGTTACGTAATAGTATAAACAAACTCTTCAGAGCTTCCTGGCTGACATTAATCTTGAAAGAATGAATTTGTATTCTATTTGTTTTAGGACATTAGCATATCTAAAAACGATTCGGAATTTAGATGAAGATCGACATGAAATTTTGAACAATGCAAAATGACCCACAATTGCCGAAATAACAATAAGTTTAAAAAAATCACCCTCTCTCTCTCTCTCTGCCAGGCCTTATGAAGGTCACTTCTCCTTGGGGGAAGGTGGATTATCTGGGAGAGCGCGTGGTTGTTTACTTAAGGATAACCATTCCTTGTTGATATCGGGGATGGGGGGGGGGGGCGAGTGAAAGTAGCTTGGAATTTGAAATTGGGGTGTCAGATGAGATCCATTTTTAAACACAAAGTTTCGTAATATTTACATAGAAAAAATATAATGTAGGAATTAAAGGGGAATCCAACCAAAATAAAAACTTGTTTTTAGAGGAAAAAGAAAGATCAGACAAGTTGATAGGTAAAAATTTGAAAAATTTCAGACAAACAATAAGAAAGTTATGAATTTTAAAAAGTTGTAAATATTGGTAATCACTTTAATCCATGCAGACTTCAAATGGGCAGCAAAGATGATGTCATAGTGATGTAAGGCAAGGACTACTCTTCCATTTTCTCTCATACATAAAATGGCTAAACTGTCATCTTTTTTTTACTTCAAATTATATTTTTCTCATGAGGACATAAGACATTACTACCAAGTGGGTGTTTCATAAAGCTGTTCGTAAGTTAAGAGCGACTTTAAGAACGACTGGTGATCCCATCTTGTGGTAAATGGTATTGGCGACGGTATAGCAGTAAGAAAGGATCACCAGTCGTTCTTAAAGTCGCTCTTAACTTACGAACAGCTTAATGAAACGGCCCCCAGGATAATATTCAGATTACTGCCCCAGGGGAATAGGTACTTGGTAGAAAACCATAAATCCCTGATAATAAAATACATGGCCTATGCCTATGGGAATGGTGTCCTTGCCCCTTGTCATTATTTACTAACCAAGTTGCGAATTTGAAATCAATATAGTCTTAGGGATCTAAATTTCAAAGCAGCCATAACTTGCTTACTGCTTGTCTTTCAAACTTTCACCACTCTGTTTTATTTACTTTTCTCCTTTCCAACACAACGTTTCCTGACCAAGGCTGGATTTCTCTTTAAGGAGCAGTTGGCATAAACTCTGAAACCAATACAATAAACTAAATTACATGTCTTCCACTTACAGCAAGAAGGAAAAGACATCAGTTTGTAATGGGTTGGTTGCTGGGTATTAATGGCGACTAGTCATGTTTGACTTGTGCGACTATTATCGCCAACTCGTTAAAACATCTTTTTATCCTTCTTTTTTTTGTTTCATGTTTATTTCTCCTCCTGTCATTCTGTGACATTTCTTTAATACTCAACTCCTGAGAGTCAAATATCCAGAGCACACAAATTAAACATGAATGTTTGGTCCAAGCTTTTCCATGTACTACATCAAAGAGAAATTCTTGGTCAAGTATGCTTTTGATTATTCATGCAAAATGATAAATGTGGAAACATGAAAATTACCGGTACGACTTTCAGGACGGAAGAGCTGCTATTCAAGGTTTTAAAGAGGGAGTTAACTGTGTGTGGTCTCTCATTGACTGTGTGTTGTAAATACAGAGTCTTAAAATATACGTTTTCAGATATCTACTAATATAAATTGACCTTATAATTGTATTTGTATCGAAAACTATGTTTTGAGAGAAAAAGTAATTGCTTTGCTACTTCGTAACATAATTATCACGGTATAAATGTATTGAGTAGTTAATTAGCATGTTATCATTCAAGTGGGTCTATATTACTAGACTACACTAGCGTTATGGGTCAGGAAACTGGCCTCGTGGGTGTTTCATAAAGCTGTTCGTAAAGTTACTAACAACTTTACACATGACTGGAACCTGTTCTTAGGTCATAAATCAATTATATAGGGATATATCACTTGGCATAAGAAAGGATCACCAATCATGCATAAAGTTGTAAGTAACTTTATGAACAGCTTTATGAAACACCCACAAGGCCAGTTTCCTATCTCATAAGAAACAGATTTTATGAAACACCCACCAGGTATGAGTAATTGAGGACTCGAGATGGCGCTATTGATTTGAATCTGCTTTAAAAGGGTATACCAAGAACTGGGAAAGTATAGCTATTACTTTTTTTTTCATTAAAAAATCATTGCTTTACCTAGCATGTCCCAATTTTACATTTACATGTATATGGAGATGACTGAATGAAGTCTCAGCTGTCTATTTTAAGAGGTGGAAGTTATAATTGTAAAATTGATTTGAACAAAGGACACTTTATATGGCATGGTGGGTGTTTCATAACGTGTTAGTAACTTATGAGCTACTTTATAAATGGCTGGTGACCCCTTTCTAAGGAGCTATCAACACCAATGAAATTTGGTGAATGTCTTTTTCTACATGTCGTTTCAAAGTCATGCTTAACTTTCGCATACATTCGTAATTCCGAAGCTTCGTTATTCCGAAGGTTCGGATATTCCAAAGATTTGTTAGTCCAAAGGTTCGTATTTCTGAAGGTTCGTAATTCCGAAGATTCTTTAGTCCGAAAACATGAAGAGGTTTTTAATTCCGCAGGTTCGTTAGTCTGAAATGAAGTGAGGTTCGTAATTCTGAAGGTTCGTTAATCCGAAAACGAAATGAGTTTCGTAATTCCGAAGGTTCGTTAGTCCGAAATGAAATGATTAACAAACCTTATTTCGTTTTCGGACTAACGAACCATCGGAACAATAAACCTTATTTTGTTTTCGGATCAACGAACCTTCGTAAAAACGAACCTTATTTTGTTTTCATATTAACAAACCTTCGGAACATCGAACCTTATTTCATTTTTCGGATTATCGAACCTTCGGAATAACGCCACAAATGTTCGGATTAACAAACCCTTTAATGTTTTCGGATTAACAACATCGAGGTATAGGCAATTTAGACATTTCGGAATTACGAAGGTAACGCATAACTTTACAAACAGCTTTATGAAACGGCGCCAGGGACCATTTCACAAGGGGTTATGTGTGACTTAAAAAATGATCACTTAGATTCAAAACTGCTGCGATAAACAGCCACTCTGAAAAGTGGTTAGATTATGTTCAGAAGGATGTTCACTACTACATATTCATCATTCTGTAGATGAATATTCATCAGTAAGATATTGAAATCCCCCCCACCCCTGCTGGGGGAAGACGCTGTCGTCATCAGGTGGAAACAATGCTCCTATAAACAGACTTTCAAAATAGATCATAATCAATGTGCCAGTTATCCTTCCACAACTTATTTGTTTTGTGAAAACGATTCCTAGCCATGATCATAAAGCTCTGAGATATTACACTAAGGGGAGTTTTCACAGGTTTCTCTTTTTAGACCAATACTTCCTCAGACATCCAGGTTTGCTGTGGTCCTCTTCAGGTTCTGGATGTCGTCATTGCTGAAGTAGCAACCGACCATGACACGCTTTCCCGTGAATCCTGCACGACCGTGAAGCAGACGCCAGTTATCAAAGAGGACCATGCGCCCCGGCTGAAGCTTGGTCTCGAACTTGCTCTCGGAAGATTCCAGGATGCGGCCAAATGCACGGTAGGCGGCGTAGAATTTCTCTGCATCTTCGTATGACATGTACGAGAGCGTCAAACGGTCGTGAGGGTTGAATCTATGTATAGAGGTGGAGAAAGATTAAAAACATAAAGAAATATAATTTTAACTACATGGTTTTATGACTGAATGTTCATTAATTTTTTGGCTCCAACAAGAAAAAGAGAAGAAAATTGTCATCCAGGTTTACACACAGTAATTGCACAATGAAATAAAACAAAAAAATAAATACATTAAATTAACTTTGAAAATACTGGCATTCAATTGAATAGTCATTTCATTGATTAAAAAATAAACAAAGATAAACATAGTATTGATTAAATGAAGCAAATAACTCTCCATAAGCCCTAATGGTAACAGTCATTACCTTACTTTTCCTGGGGCCAAGCATGCTTCGCCAAAGAACGAGTTTGCTTTCCCTCAAAGAAATCTCATGCTGCAGTCACATTTCCTCTACGGTGGCCGTACGGTGAGTAAAAAACAGTTGTTTTATTCATTTTTATTCAAACCACCTATATGTAGATGGTACAAAAAATATTTAAAATGCCATTTTCAACTCGCTGTATGGCCGCCGTAGAGCAAATGTGACCGAGGTATCAATTACAGGTACTAATCTTTTCACAATGTCTAGGGTCAGAAAATGGTAGACAAATCGCCATTAAAGCTGACACCCATATCGCTTTAACATTGATTTCATGTACAAGTAATTCATCTTTGAATCTAACATCTTTTTGCCATGAAGTAAACATCTCCATACCTGATTTGTTGAAGCTGATTTGTCAACACGTTGTGGCGTAACACGTTGTGGTAGCATCGGAAGTTTTTTGTGTCATCTAGATAATGGCCGACCACAGGTTTATGCAGTAGGGTTTCATAATGCTCAGGATTGGTCTCCTGCAAGAGTAATGGACATTGTGTAAGAAATTTTATTAAATGAACACATCTAAAAACTTTCTTTATGTTAATTTTCTCTTTTTGGTTATCCTATCCTTCCCTGCCTTACTGATTTGCATGTAATTATACCCCTCAGTTAAATTGTATCACAAGTCATATTGTATTTAATATTTCAGTAGTTTATGATTTGAATTGATTCAGATGTCGATCTTTTGTATTTAAGTTGTATCTGTTTAGATTGTTTCTATATTGTATTTCTAATTAATTGTAGTAATGATATTCTTACTTTCATTATATTTGTTGTATACTATATAATCCTAATTAATTGTCTTATACTATTCGTACTCTTCTCATTTCTTTCTTTTCTTAGTGCTTTGAAACATTATGTATAAAGCGCTTTATAAATGTTGTGTATTATTATTATTATTCAGACCAACTAATAGCGATGAAAGGGAAATATTAAAGAAATAGACTACGGGGTATTGACAAACAGGATGGAATAGGCCAACAACTAAGGGGAGGGGGACAAAGCAATCTAATACAGAATATGAATATCTTTTTTTTTTGATGAAGAATTGCAATCAATTTTGCAGATTTGCAGGGAGGAAGAAGGGGTAAAAGAGGAGGTGAGGGTGAGAGAATGGGAGGGGAGGGAGAATAGGGAGGAGGAAGGGCGGAGTAGCCTCATTAGGTTATGTAAAGGATTTCATTACCTTCAAGATATTGGCAGCATGGAACCCATCGATCAGCGTATTCTCTCCTCCTGTGCCGTCATGGTAGATGCAATGGAGAGCGAGACCACTGGAAAAAAAAGGAAAGTACAGAAGAAGATTTAAATATCCAGACTTGACCAATTACTCATGAAATATGGAATTGAATGGACTCTTTTTCCCCCCCTCATTGTGGGCATGAGACATTAGGTGTACAAGGAGATTCGGGAATTTTCATTAACCTTAAATGCAAGCCATTTCATGAAGCTGATGCAAGTTGCACAATTTTACTTATGGCTTTTTATCTCACAACTCAAATCAAACTTTAAAATATTGATTTTTTTAGAGCCAATTTCCAAATGAATATTTTAATCTACAGAGATTGGATTTCAACTGTTATGGATATCAAAATTATTGAGAATCCTTAAAGGAATCAAAACCCAAGAAGGGAAGCAATCAAATTGGAAAGAGTAAAATGAGAGGAACAATTTAAAACAAGTTTCATCAAAATCGGTTACGGTATGAAATAAGCAAGTCATGGATGTTCAAAAAGTCTTATTTTGCTTTCTACGGGGATTGTCAAATTTGCCAACATGTTTCAGAATGGCCGATTTTTTGAACAACTCTCCATTTGTTTTGTACACAAATTTTAAAATTTTCCCTATTATCTTTAAAATTGCAAAATGCATCCATCTGAGTTTAACATACATGTATGTCATGGGGAAAATCATAATTCACACCACATAAACCAAGGTCAGGAGGAGATAATAATACGTAAAATAAAGGGGAAAATCTGAAAATTTGTGTACAAAACAACTTCCCAAAGATAAGATTCACACAGGGGGCACATTTCTCTGAGGGTTCCCACAAAAGTATTCTTCATGGCCTCCATATTAACACAAGGTTTGAAATTGATTGCTATAAAGGAATAGCCAATTACAATTATTTTGCATATGGCATTTTGCTAAAAGAAGGGCAATTTCAAAGAACAGTTTGTAAGATACATGTATGCCTGACTTTATTTATGACTTTGTCAACAAGTTTACACACAACTTTATTGACTTTACGCCTATTACTGATGACCCTATATTGTGCTAGGTGATATTAAGTAGCTGACAAAAGAACATGTAGACTCGTGCAAAGTCATGCTTAAAAATGTGTATAACTTTACCAATGGCTTTATGAACACCATCCAGTAACCAATCAGAATTGTTCTTTCATATTGCAATGACAGAGCCCTGGAGGTCATTTTTACCCAGAGAAACCTCCTTGGAAGGCAAACTGACATGAAGTGTGTAACTTCCCCAAGGAGTTGTCCAGAAGCATGACATATTCCCCTTATACGTTATTTTGGGAAAAGATAGGGTATGGATCATTTAAACCAATGTTTAATCGTATCCTAATGTAACTTTGCCTTCATTGGTCAGCCATGATAAAAGGACAATTTCATCAAATAGATGTGAGAAAAGTTGAATAAAAATGAAGTCAACTAAACTAAGACAAATTAAGTAAAGCAAGCCAGGATAATTTTGTTAGAATATGTTGAATACAAGGAATGCACTCGCATTTTTAATTTTAGTTTTTAAATCTTTTTTATGAATGAGCAGTATAATGCAAAGTTGATACAGAGGTGGTATACAGACAAATAAAACATTGTTGGGTATTATGAAGATGATGAAAAAATGATGAAGATCCATATTTTATTGTTCGAAATAGACATGAAATGAAATATTCCAAAAATTTGCTTTGCCCAATTTATAGTGGGCTTGGCAGCCTCTGTGCAATGCCAGATCCACGAGACTATATCCCTTTAATCGTTGAACGCCAAACAGGGTAGCAGCAACTCCCATCTTTAACGTCTTTTGGTCTGACGCAGCTTGGGTTTGAACTCTCGACCTCCCGGTTGAAAGACGGACGCTCTACTAACTGAGCCAACACACCAAGTTTAATATGATGTGGTGATGATGCAATGATGTTCTCGCTTGGCAGGTGGAAGGATAGGATGCGCACGCTTGACAATTTTCAATTCCTGAGCAGCTAATTTAGTTAATGGCTCGAGTGCGCACCATGCGAATGTACATGTGCATGACAGAGTTAATGCTGTTCTACATGACCAACAGAAATGGAATCATATTGGAGGACATAACAAAGGGGAACATGTGCAACAGACCATAAAAGCAATGATTCAATATGGCTTGATGAACAGGTTTCTTTTGTATGGCCCTCTAATATGGATGGAGGATAACGTAACTGGAAAGCTTGATACATATAACGTAGAATGATGTTGATGAATTCAAGGTTAATTATACCATATGAAATTTTTTAAATATTTTGATTGAAAGTTTCTGCTCAAAGAACTTAAATATGGATATGAATTCTCATGAAATGGGTTAAATTGTTATCATTATAGTGTGATATAGGCTTTAGGAGAGATTTTTAGTGTATGTGGGATGTATGGGATAGATTCTTATAGTTTATTTCTGTGGAAAAAAAATTGATTTCATATATTCACTAATTGTTGCACCTTGGCCTAGCTGTTTCAAACATTTTAACCTATGCTTAATTTTGAAACTTGGGTAAAAATGAAATTTTCTTAAATATCAAGATTTTAAATCTGATTTTATACAATGTTCCATTGAAATGTAATGTGATGTAAACAACATATTTTCTACCCACAATATCCAGAAAAATGATACAATTTGAAACTTGAGCAAAAATGACAAATAGGAACTTAGGTTTCAAATCTGATTGAAATAAATACAATGTTCAATTGAAATATGTTGTGATTTTATTGCCTGTCTAATCTATTTGTGTAACATTATGTAACTTTTTAATCATGTTGAATAGTCTTTTTTCAGTCAGCTGAAAGAGTCATATAAAGCACTTGATTTTGTTGTTATTTAGTTATTCATATGTAGATATCAATAAAAGTCTATGGCCCGGTCTATGGACACTGACAATCTGCAGCAACGAAAAATATTGTAAGTCAATTTTCAACAAAGATATGCAAAGTAACCACTGATCTTTCTTAGTTTTTACAGTTAATTGAATATTACTTCCCAAGCTTAAATGCTTGAGAATCAATTTTATGGGGGGGGGGGGGGCTCACTTAAAGAGTATAAACAATATTATTATATACATCAACGTATATGATAGGCAATGCAGTTTGAAATTGTAGTGAAGATCAGAAACTTCTGTTTCATTCAATTTCGCAGAGATAGTACAAGGACATCCTAAAATCAGGTTTCAAAATCAAATGGAACATTTCCATATGAGAATTGAGATTATTTGTAAGTACAATGCCATTTATTACCCTAACAATTATTTTTAATTCATGATAATTCATCATAAACATCCTTGACAACTAAACTCATTTTGACTTTATTGCATGAATAAAATGTGAATGATATAAATGTTTACTAGTCTATATTTTAGTATTTAAAGAAAACCATATTGAAATAAGGGCAAATGTACTATTTGTAATTTGTTTCTGAAAGCTTCTTTTATCGGTTTATAAATTCAACTTTTAATAGCCTAGAATGAGACTAGACCCCTCTAGTGTTTTTTCCTTCTTACAAAATAATTCCTCTAATAGGAAGAATATATTTGTTTCTATTATTATCTGCATCAATTTTTTTCACAGAATATTCAAATGGAAGGAGCCATATGGAAATGAATTTAGCAGGAAAATTTTGCTGAAATTCATGCAGATGGTTTTGAAGGTCTAACCCATGCTTTATGCGTAAAGACCAATAATTCATGCTTGCTTTCAAAATTGGCGGGCTCAAAATTAACGCTTGATACTACAGTATGCATTCAGAATTCACGATCCACTGTTGATGAAAATTTAAGCATAAACTGCGAGCCCATTGATAATAACTGGTGGGCTCATTCATTCAAAAGAATGGACTTGCTATCGACGACATGTTCATAATAACAAGCATGAAATTAGCGCCTTGTGACAAAAATGCTCTTTCTCTCAAAATAAACCCAGATCAAGCAAATTATTCTGCATAAACCATGGCTTCATACCATAAATTCAAAACCATCTCTGAGAATTCAACTTTCACGCACATGATTTCAAAAGCATAAACCCCAAACCGTACCCCTGTCTTACCCTACACTGGCTTCATTGTAAGTGGTATCAGTATGGTTCTTGAGGGCGACATTCAGAGATGCTGCATCATTTAATTCACCGTCATTTTGATAACACCAGGTATCTCCAAACAACGTCGGCATCGGTCGACTTATAAGGTTCAGAGCAGCCTGACAGAAGACATTTTTTTCACAAAATATGAGAAAGCTAAATATTCACTATTCAAGTTTGATTAATTTACTTTTGAAATGACAAAAAAAATTTTGATTTTTTCAGTTTTTGACCGGAAATTACTTTTGGCCTTGATCCTGAAAATGACCTGAAATTTTCTAAAAATAAGGGCTGACACCTATATATTGCAACTGCAATCTAGCAGATCACCTGACAGGATAAAAGATCATCTGTAAACAAAAGAGATGATCACAGGACAAGATGAAAGAGAAGAAAGGCATGGAGGGTGACTCAGGCTAGCTAAGTCTCGGATACAATGCTTCCCATAAAAACAGGATTCTCAGCATGTTTCCCTACAAAACAAGAAAGTGATTTACATCGGTTGATTGATACACGATGCATTTGCACAAAAATCTTGTGTTTTTTTTGGCATGGAGAGTGAATTAATATACATGTAAAAAAAGACATGACATGTTAATAAAGAAAATAAGAAGTTTAATATGCACTGACTCAAGGGAGTGAAGGATTTAAACAAAGATCATCAAACTTCATGTAGAAGAACAAAAGGGAAAACAGGAATGAAAAATTTGAATGCAGCATACAGAGTTAGGTTTGAGCCAAGAGAATTAACAAGTCTTACACTTCTGTATTTACAGAGAAATGGAAAGAATATGGAAGGATTACACATGTAGGTAGAATGCCTTGTTGACTTTTAAAGAAGTATTGGAGAAAACAAAGAAGGCTACTATATAATCTAACGACTTCATCTTTGATCCTCTTCCCTATCTTTCTCTTTGTACATCTCTTTTGATCCTGGCGATATGCAAAGTTTTGATAGTTGATCATAAGACCAATGGTATACAGGACACAGGATATTGATTATTTCACACATTTTGGGGGAAATGTAACGTAAAAATGTATATTAATGAAATTTATACTTGTGTTTCATTTAATTGTGTGATTCACATGCATTTCAATTTGTTAACTGCGGTCTGTAACATGTGAAGCATGTGAATTAATGCCATTTATCGTAAGAGTTTCTCATTTAAATATTAATATTTTGCTTCTTGGGTTCATTTTATGGGCAGTTTCACCACACTATAGGAAATGTCATGAACTGTATACACATTTCCAATGAAGCAATACTTGACTATTAAATGTTGTATGCACGATCTGTCTCCAGAAAATCAATTTTCTCAACAAAATTTATGAAATATGGAATGTAAAGTAATCACTTAAAAAGATTCTTAAATGGTTTTTCTTGTGGAGATGAGGATGTGGCACTAAAGAGATTAACAGTCAGCAGCATCATACTCCTCAGACAAACACCAAGTAACCCTATTGAGAGGCATCCAGCAAAGTAGTGAACGAAAGACTTCACTTCAAATGTAATCACCTGACTTTCTAGATTAGGCAAATTACGATTGTATCTCTAATTATGAGCGAATCGGGACACCAAGTCATGAAAGTTGTCAGTACTGACGATAACAGTAAAAACCCACGGGGCTCAGCCTTTGCCCTGCTGCAGTTTCCCTGCCTTGTGCACAACATTAAAAGTGGCCTGTGGACTTTATCACAGTTATATCCATGACTGCAAGTCGCATACCCTTGGTTGCATTGTAAAACCTTGAAGGGATTGGAGTAAACTGGAAACAGGGGGGTTCTATAACTTCTTACCCTGCAGCGTTATCAAAGTATGTATGATCTGTATGGTCCTTGAGGGAGACAGCAGTGTATCCAGCATCCGCTATTTCTCCATCATTCTGGTACTGCCAAACTGTACCATAGTGTGTATGCATGACAGGCGCAACAAGGTACAGGGCTTCCTACAAGGGGTTTTGAAAAGGGGGCAGAGGGGGTAACATAACAGGTGCAAGGGGGTAATAAACTTCAAGGGGAATTGTGGTAGAAGAGGAAGTTAGAGAGTGGTACAAGAGAGAGGGAGGGGGGGGGAGACAGATAGAGAAAGACAAACAGAAAGAGTTTGTGTAAAAGGAGGGGGTAATAGCGGAATGGAAGGGGTTCAAGGGGGGGGGGGACTAGAAAGTGCAGGGAAAAATGAGATACCAGAAGGTACAAAAGGGGTGCATGGGAGTTGTATGGAGGGGTACAGCAGGCACATGATGGAGAATTGCCAGAGAATGCAAACAGAGAAGGACCAGATAGAGGGGTGCAACAAGGAAACAGCAGAGAACAAAAGGATGCAATCCAAAATGGCACAGAGGGTGTATACATCAAAGAGGTGTAAGTGGAAACAGCGGAGAGGGGCGAGGAGGGATACAAAATATTAAGTGTGCATAGGGGTAGAAAGGGTGCAACAGACAGGTGACATCATTGAGAGTAGAATGGGCACAAAGGAAATAGGGAACAAGAGGGAAATGATAGAAAGAAGATAAGGAGGTAGAAAGAGGTGCATGGGGGGAAAGTACCAAGAACCAAAATGAGTATGGAGGAAAAGAGGGAAAGGAATGGATACAGATTGGTTAAGATGGAATCCAGTTTAATTTTTTCTTCTACCGTTTCAACTATATGTAGTTAGGGTCTGGGAAAACTCAGAAGAGGTGATTTTAAAAAGATACATAAATAAAGTAAATAAATGAAATTGAAATTATGTTTTGTATACAGTAATGATTAGTCATCCAGCAGGATGTATTTTTTCTTTCCAGAAAGACTTTAAAGAGTGTTTTGATGCATATATAACATGACTGCACTGTATAATCTTTACGTATGTACCGTAGGATACACTTTTAAAGAAGAAGGAATATTCAACGGTGATGATTAAAAATATAATAAAAGTTATCCAATTAGACCCTTCACCAGGAGCAGTTGATTACAGTCACATTTTATACATGAAATTCCCCCTTCACCTTTATAAAATGAAAAATTAGACACAACTTCAGAAAGAAACAAAATGATGACTGGATTTAATACTTGGGGAAAGCAGAGATTCAAGAAAACACACCACATAAATGAGTGCATAGTATTTATTTGTAATTATTAGTATTACATGTATTCCCCTAAATATTTTTTTCTCAAAAGGATGCTTGGTAAAAGGATGTTTGTTAGAGCCCCCTGTAATTTTTAGAATAAAGCATTGATATGTGATATGAATTAATCATGGAAGTATAGAAATCACTAATTCCAAAATTTTGATATTGTTTGTCACCTTCCAATTTTTCTCCTCCCCCTCCTCCTCCTAGACTTCTTCTTTATCACTGTCATTAGTAATAGTATCATTGATTATCATTGATATTATCATTATAAAATATAATTACCGGGTATTTATCATACTGCACTTTTCTAATATGGACATTTTACCAGTTGAGGTTTTTACATGATATCTTATCTTGTATCTTGGCTTGTTATTTTGCTTTTAAAATATAACCACCAAAATATTCTAAAAAGTAAGTGATTCCTTCCTCCCCTTCATCTCATAACATTTCTAATCGAACAATGATATTTGTATTAAAATAAAATGCCATTCATTTAGTGCAATAGTCCATGAATATCCTGTTCTATATCACATTTGGTTTTGAGAATAGATCCAATAGACTGCATTTTCTCTCCTCTCCCAATCATAACATATTAAATACGCCCATGAACTTCTTACTCACCTCAGTTGCCTCACGTGTTGCCTCTATCCCGGAGATGAACGTGAACCCTTGCACGTGAAGGTTCTCCATGACCTGCTTCAGACCGGGACCCTCCCGGAGAGCATCGATGTGGACGTCCTCGGGAAGGTTGGTGGCGAGGCTAGCCTTGTCCCAGTAGAATGGTTGCAGTTGCTGACCGGATGCAGCGGATGACCTCTGACCTGGTGCATTGTCTCGAAGCCATTGGATGGAGTAGGTGGTCACATGATCGTCAGGCCCTATGAACATTTTGCGAGAAGGCTTGCTAATCAACGGAAAGAAATTTGTGTTTCATGTACCTCACTGCAGACTCATCCTAGCTGTAAAATATCATTAAGGGATCTACTAATAAATCTAATAAATAATGATATATATTTATGCAACATTTATATAGAGTACAGAAGTGATTATTTGTATTTCAGCATTTCTGATATTTCGGTAGAACACTGTGAAATATTTCCACAACCCAAATTTGGTGGGAATCAGTTTATAGGGATATGACATCATGAATACATAGTCAGCCCTGTTGAAATCAATGTATCATTGGCCTAGTTCTAAAAGTTAGGGAATTTGACTTCAATTGGGCTAATAATGTATTCATGAGGTCATATCTCAGGCCCCCATGAATCCATTCCTATGCAACAAATTTTTTGAAAAACTTTAATTTACATATTTAACACGATTTGATGTGGTGTTATAACACCACATCAAATCGTGTTATAAAAAATAGATCAATAAAATCTTACATATCAACTGGAGCTCCTCGTTCTTGTAGTGACATTCCTTTGGTCTGATATCATCAGGGAGCGCCACAATGTCCACAAAGTTTTCATGGCATACCTCTTCATAACACATGCTACATCTGAAATAAACATTTAAGAAAATTCTAGGCGCAGAAACTATAATAATGACTTCTGACAGGATCCGTTACAGACATAAACCAAGTGGTTGCATATATGTACATGTAAATTTTTTTATAAATCTTACTTTCCAAAAAATAAATAAATCATTTCAGGTCAGAAATTATTATCATATTGCAGTCTCAGCCACGCGAAATTACTTACTGAAGTGATGATGTCACAAAAAAAACTTTTTTTTGCATTTCAGTATTTTTGATACCATATTCTCGTAGAGCATGATGAAAAACCAAAGTCCATGTGGGCCTGAGATATGACCTCATGAATACATAATCAGCACCATTGAAGTCAATGTATTATTGTAGCTGGTTTTTAGAACCAGCTAACACATTTAGTTCAATTGGGCTAATTATGTATTCATGAGGTCATAAAGGCCCCCATCGACCGATTCTCACCATATTTGGGTTGTTGGGGTTGATCATCATCCTCTACCACAATATGGCATAACAAAACGCTGAAATGCGGAAAGTGAAAATTGATGACATCACACTTCGGTACTCTATTCAATTTGCAAAAAGTAAGCAATGGTACATCGCTGAACATCGCAAAGAGTGACAGTTTCATGCTTTTCATCAACATTCTCTTGAGACAATTTTCCTTGCTTTTGATTGAGTGAGAATTACCGTTACTATGGTAACGTTCGGATAAAATATCCGACAAGACCTTTATTGAAATTCTCCCTAGTTCATTTTATCAAAGAAAATTTTCTGTGACATGATACAAGGGGAGGTGAAAAGGAAGAAGTCAGGGGGGGTCAATTAATGCATGCAACATATATTATTTTAATAAACACTCATTTTGTCACCCCCATTCTTTTTGTGGGGCGAACTTTCCCCCCCCCCCAAAAAAAATAAAAAAAATCAGGGGTCCTGGAGACTTCCATCTCAACTGAAAACAAATCCTGGAAAGACCTGGATCTGCCAGTTTATCTTGTAGTGCAAAGCTTTAATCAGTTACCATCAACAGTAAGGCAAAAAAAAAAAAAAAACAAGTTTCTTGTCATAACTACATGTCAGTGAGTCTGGTACTGCATAAGTGTATAGCATACAGTGTAGTAGAGTAACATGTAATCTTTACAAGGTGCATAGTACATTAAGGTAATATGACAAACACAGACCATACACAGAAAAGGGACTACACATTAGAAAGCATTCAATGCCTTAAGTTTGAAGTTCAATCACACTAATCCATGAATACTGTGCAAGCAGAGTGAACCTTCCAGAAGTTATTTTTTTGTGGGGGGGGAGGGTGATTATTTCAAAGAAACTCTTGTATATCTATTTGGTTTAACAGTATGAGAAGAGTTACACTTCAGATAAGTTTACAGTACTTCATAGCTTTTGCTGATGTGGTTTACGGTACACCATGTGGAGTGTTATAGAAGCAGTGGATAGAAGGAGAGAGGAAGTGGATAGGCGAGAAAGTGGAGATTTGAGAATAGAGTATTCTTTCTTGAGAATAGTCCTGAAAAGGACTGTAAACCAGAAGGAATGTTGAGTGAGAACAGCTTGAGTAGTAGAGCTGATGAGGAGATGCTGGCTTGCGTCGGCGAGTAGAGATGATGAGTAGTAGAGAGACTCGACGTTTCGGACAGGTTGACTGTCCGTCTTCAGGAGTGAACACTCCTGAAGACGGACAGTCAACCTGTCCGAAACGTCGAGTCTCTCTACTACTCATCATCTCTACTCGCCGACGCAAGCCAGCATCTCCTCATCAGCTCTACTACTCAAGCTGTTCTCACTCAACATTCCTTCTGGTTTACAGTCCTTTTCAGGACTATTCTCAAGAAAGAATACTCTATTCTCAAATCTCCACTTTCTCGCCTATCCACTTCCTCTCTCCTTCTATCCACTGCTTCTATAACACTCCACATGGTGTACCGTAAACCACATCAGCAATTGTACATGCCACCATGCAAACCTTCAAACAACATCTTCATAGCTTTTGATTAATGAAGACCAAACTCCTGTACTCTGGCTCAGGAAATTTGGCAAATTCTCACTAGTTGGAGGCAAATGATCTCAATATTGAATTTAATATATCCCTGCATCCCATGAAACAAAAGAAAGTGGCTCAAATGTGAAGAAATTAGGTGAAAAATAGCGACATTGCAGAGTTTCCTATACACTATTACAGATTTTGAACATAAATAGGGACACAGCGATTGACATTTCTCTCTTTATCAGCATATCTGTGACATCTATTTAACAGGGACAGAGGATGACAAAAATAGGGATATTTCTAACTTTTCTACAAGGCCCTAAGGACAAACTTTCATAAAAATAGGGATTTAAATTCAATCCTGGTGAAAAATAATTGCCTCCCCCCACTATCTCTTGGCAACTACTGTATACAAATCAAAATCAAATCATGAATAGCCAGCCAAGTTTAGAGATGTAATTCCCACCTCCATTCAGACTTCAATATCTACATACCTACAATGATCCCTGAGCCATAGGTAGCTTGCTTTGAAGTTTTCATTGCCTACAGAAAAGGACAGGTGATCATTTTCCTGTCGTATGTCTACTGCTATTGTGCTCTCTGCAGCTCTGGATGATGTAGACTGGCGACATAGAGATGGGACTGTTACCAGCCTACCTTGCCGAGTTGCTCGGAAGGTCTGATTCGTTGGCAATGGACATGAGCACAGCCATTTAGTCTGTGAAGCTGAATAAAAAAAAAATCAGTGTCATTTCAAATACACACTGTACCATGTATTCTGTGATAGAGGGGACACAAAATACCCTTGTACACTATGAGCATTGCTCGGTCACTTTGATCCCTCGCTCGCATAAATTTGAATCAGAGCTTTGAAAAAAAATACAACATTCCCATGTATTTCAGAATTATCAAAATGGGTTCCCTATTCTAGATTCAATTCACATGAAAAAAAGGAGATTTTCCTGAATTATAATTTTAGATACCGGTATCTGTATATCCATGAAGAAAAATTCCTGTTATATGGTCAAAATTTCTTTGAAAGATAGGGTAGAATTAATGTGGACCAATGCTCAGGTTATTTTACAGCACACAGATGATTAAATGAAGCTCTTTGCTTTTTCATTACGATTCAAGCCAACGACAAAGAGTTCATGATTTATAGCATATGAACCCCCATACAAAATTCTGTTCCAGGACTGAATTCGGTCATCATAGGTGCTCCTACCTGAATCTGAGGTTGTGGCTCTTTCGGCAAGACTCAAGAAAGTCCTCCTGGTGATGAGGTTGTTTCTGTTACGCAAAAGATTGAGGCAGCTACTGGGCACTCTCCGCAACATCGTGTCAAACACTGCACAAATGGGACAAAAGAATTATATGAAAAACAATCACATATATGTCATGATTGTACCTGCCAGAATACTTCTAATTATAAAGAATCCTGAAACGATTTTTTAAGAAATTAGAGGCAAAAATCAATATGCAGAGTTTTCAATGAAGGATGCTGCTACTGACTTTAAATCCAACTTAATATTCCCTCTAATACTGTAGACCTGAAGGCAAAAATGTCAACTTTCTAAAGAAATTACCCCCACCTGCTACCTCCTTAACTCCAAACAAATAAAAATACTGAGCAGTAAGGTTGTGATTCAATTCTGATATTGTAAGAGTCATACAGGGGTTGTACTGAGCGATCGCAGCAGGTTCATCTCTAGCGGGGTTATGCTAATATTTGAACTTGATTACTTTGAGATTACACCTTGATAACAAGTAACAACTTGATGTTGCTGAAACATGACATATCATTCAATAAACAATACAATACTTACCGTACAAGTATTGTATGAAGGAAAGAAAAAGAGGACTCAAGGAAGAAGAGGAGAAAAATAAGTTAGAGAAAAAAATAGAAAAGAATAGCCCTGGCTAGTTTTTTCCAAGTTCAAGCATTACAGGGCAAGGTATTACTTGTCAGGTTCAAAGAACTCACTATATTAGAGTGGCAATGGACAATTTTCTTTCAACAACTGTCCTGGAGCTCAAGGACTCAGTTTTAAGCGGAGTAAGAGTGATTGTAGCTGATGCTAGTGTATTATAAATTCTAATTGATGATCAACTTTTCTTGCATTATAATATTCATATTTCTTAAATACATTAATAATGTTTCGACTGACCTCTGGCTCCTTGATAGTATAGTGGTAAGTATCTCCGCCTGTCACGCGGAAGACCGGTTTGATTCCCTGCCAAGGAGCCAGAGGTCAGTAGAAACATTGATTTATGTATATGAATATTATAATGCAAGAAAAGTTGATTCTAATTTGGTTTGACACGACAGGCTTAATGCACTAATGTACTGTATGTGAAGAAAGATTATACAGAAAGTATGTTTGTCAATTGCATATCAGTTGGAAAGTACACTTCATTTAAACACCTGATAATGCTATTGTGTATTAATTCTAAATGATGTCCAAGAGACAATTATATGTTGAATATCACAGGTGTAATTTAATGTTGATTGCTTTTTTGGTTGTATACAATTAAGTGAGCTTTTCAGTGCTAAATATGTCAATGTATCTTGAAATTGGATTGTGATTTACATTTAGGTCAAATAATTAATGTATCATAATGGTCAAAGTCATAAATGATGTGAAGGTTTATTGCTCTTGTTCTTACGACTTTCCTAACATTTTGTTTCTACCAACAGTTTTCACGGAATTTGCTTCATGTCAATATAGAGAAAACACACAGAAGAAAATGAATGAAGAATTAAAAGGATGACATGAAACCTTATATTCCTGTTGAGACCTTTGTGTTTATTTTTGAACTCTCAAAAAAGTCTTCAGCTACAGTGATCACTCGCTACTGCTCACCTTTAATAATCCACTTCAGGTAGAGCGATTTATCACTCACCCACATAAGCGAAATGGAAAATGCACAAAAACTAGAAATCAAGCAACAACATACACTTTCGTTTTGCTTGTACAACACTTAACTTCCCTATGTATCTCTATTCTAACCTGATTTTTTTAGAATGAGTGTCAGTCAATGATAAATCTATTATAGTCAAACTTGAAAACCACCTGTTCAGTCTGTCAAGGTTTTATAAATAACACACAATTACACACTCCCCACATTCAAGCAATAACACACAAAAAAAGAGATAAATATTAGGGCCTACATTACATATAATCAGGGCATCTGATTTTTTTTTCTCCTTCAGATGTTGTTTGCAACTTAGTGTATATTCCTCCATCCATTTTGTAATCGGACAAAAAAGCTCCAGGGCTTTGTATGTCAAAGAGCTTTTTGAAGTGCTCACCTACCACTCCCCCTAAAAGTTTTAGGAGAGCTTTTTATTGCTCCCCTCATAATTATAAAACTGAGTCCCTGGGACTCATGTGACTGAATATCGCAATTACATTCCTAGTTGCATGTGGTATGAAAAAGCATTCTCAATTTAAATGGTTGGATCACGCTCGTAGACACAGTCTAACTGCACACATACAGTTAATGAAATTTAATGCAATAAAGATCATGTTTACTGCTGACCATGAGCAAATATTTCAGTCAGACCATGAATATTCCCTAGATTGACTCAATGTCAAATGACACAAACATGACAAAAGACATTCTAGTAAATCCCAGAAAATAAAGAAATGTTGCAGATCCCTTATTGGATTTTAGATTGGATTGGATTTCAGAAAAAAATGATAAAACATTGTTAATAATATTTAGGCATTTATATGGTGCCATCTGCAATGTATTTAGAAATAATCTATTCCGAGGTACATTGTTACCCTGGCTTTAGCTCGAGCTGCCTTTCAACACTCAGTGCATTCAAGGGATTAATCCTGCCGGGTACCCATTCACCTCACCTGGGTTGAGTGCAGCAAAATGTGGATAAATTTCTTGCTGAAGGAAATTACGCCATGGCTGGCGTAATCATCATAATCATTAATCTCATCAGTAACCATGATAATCAATCATCATTATCAGCAGCAACTATCATCAATCCATCATCATTATAATCACCATCACCAGGCAGATCACCATTCATCATCATCACTAACTGTTCATGAGATCGAGACCTAGTAGTTAGTAGTAGTAGGCATTATGAAAAATACGAGACATTTGGCTTCCTCCTGCTCGTACGCACGGGCGTCTGTCGATATAACACATGATATTTTTATGAAAATATGCACCCTTTTTCTTAAAAGTTGATGGAGAGGGGGAAAAATTAATCGTATCAAGTCGGGGTATTCAGTAATGAATACAGGAGAAACTATATTTCACTGATTTTCATGATTCATTCCATTTGATTAACTCATCTATTCGTGTTTTGGGGCTAATCTTTCCCTTACGCATTGCTTTTTGGCAGAAGTTCTATGGAAAATGCACCTTTTTTCACACAAACTTTGAGACACTCTGTATTCATTCCCCCATTGCTCGAGAATGAATGGGCAGTTAACGACGGGGTTAAAGATTTATTGAGGAACGGAATGTATATTTCATGAAAATGAAAGCCATTTTCCCAATTGGATATCTTCAATACGTGTTTTTTACTAGATGAAGTTAGTTGTCGAATAGGCTGTCCTGGCATTTGAGGTCTCTATCGGTGACGTCACTCAGGATCGTCATGCCTGAACCATCGGCCGGGCAGGGGTCGCAATGGTAGTATGATTTATGGATAATGCACTCGATATATACAATAATCTTGTCCTCCCGTTCAAATGAATGTGAAACTCATATAATTTTCATCAGAGCATTCAACAGGAGTACTGTAGTACACATTTCTTTCTTATAAGTGAATTAAAGTCCCTCCAGTGAGTTTGACCACACCTATTGCGAAAATGTATCACCCCTACGTTTTATAACACAGTCAGAGTCAGCTGTTTGCACTCAGGGTCACTCCGTGACCTGTGTGTGCGTTCAAGAGTTGTACACGATTTTCTGTCTCATTTAGGCAGAAATCTTTCATAATGAGTAGTATCAGCATCATTCCCATCACTGATCAGTTACCATCAAGATCATGCAGTCACCATGACAACTACTAATCACACAACCAGCAGCAGCATCAATCATCATCTTCATCATTATCATCAGCACCACCATCAATATATCATTCATGATAACCACCACCATGTTCACCATCATTGACATCACCATCAATCATCATCAGACTCGAGCCGAGGCCTTCATCATAACATGACATCCCCATAATTCAATAAAGCACAAGAAAGTTTAGCCTTTAGGCCTACCTCAATATTCAAAACGGGTCTTCTATTTCTAATGCAAAATGTACCGGTATAACAGTTCGGCAACGATTTCTATATAGATTTTACCAGCAGTAATCCAATTACTTGACTAATGTAGCATAAGTCAAAAAGTAAATAAATCATGAGGCGATGATGACGAACTGTGCATGTCTGGCCGGCCGACCTGCTTCTGCTAGCTGATCTGAGCCGCCGCGTCGGCCGCGCCGCCCCGGTGGAAGTGCATGGGCAATTGCAAGGGGTACCTACCGCGTGCGACCGGCCCGCGCGGGATCGACGGCCGGCCGGCAGCTCAGCGCCAACGCTAGCGCTAGCCAGCCCGGCCGCCGCGTTGCTTCGCGATAGTACTAGCAGGGAAGTGTTATAGTCTCTTCTTGAATCTTCCACATATTTTCCTGTGACTGTAACTAAGGCCTAAGACAGAGAATACAACAACCGATTACTGGTAGTTTGAATCGTATCTACATGTAACTGCAAAGGCTGAAATAAATGATATTTGCAGTTTAATTTGTAGCAGGTATGAATACTGGAAAGATTGATTATTGTTGACTATTGTCCCATCCATTGATTTTAGTGTTTGTAATTTTTTTTTTTTTGGGGGGGGGTACGGTGTGGGGGACGGTCGACGGCTAAACCTAACAAACCTTAAAGAGAAATTCCAGTAGTTGCAATAAACACTGATTTCATGAGAATGTCTGTAAAACAAGGCTTAATTGTCGGTATATCATCGAGGATACTACAGTAGGCCTAACTGAACTTTGTGAAATCTTGAAATCTATGCTGAAAAATGTTCACACCGAAGATCCCAACACAGTCAAGCGCACGTTGGACAATGTATAATTATTGCTTAGAGCATCGGCCCGACGCCCTACCCGAATCCTGTGCTTATTTGCTGATTTCTCAGCAATTACACAATTTCTTCCAGAATCCTTTGGCACATGCATTTTTTTATTTACGGTATACAGACAGACACTTTGGTGGTCATTTCATTGGATTCTGTACGAACTCATTTTGATATCGTTACCAAAACTAGCATTTACCTTTAAGACTTAATACCCAGACAGGAGCTATATAGTTAAACTTAAACTTTGTTAAAGTGGGCGTGCCTTTATTGAAAAATGGGAAACGTGTTTCATTGTTTGTTCGATACCCAGCTATTTGTTCTGTAGGTGTAACATGGCGTAATTTCCTTCCGCAAGAAACTGATCCAAATTGTGCTGCACTCAACCCAGGTGAGGTAGATGGTACCAGTAGGAAGTAATTCTTTAAAAAAGAAAAAAAAAATTTCTGTAAGCTGATGGTACTTTCAACCTTGCCAAAAAAAAGAAATATATGTTTCCAACTGTTTTGACATACTGATGCCGGGGGGGGGCGCAGTCAAATATATTGCTGTACACACGTGTGACTGACCAAGGAACTTCCAAACACCCCCTAAACAAGTTTTTCTCTGTGTGCAAAATAACCCCCTAAATTCCAAGTTTTTCGCAGGCTTTATTAACACATTTTGACCCCTAAACAAGTTGTCGCCAAAATATGACCACAGGGAAAAAAAAAATACCCTAAACACGTTTGGCTAGTCTTTTTAAAAAGAGCTTTGGGTAAAAAACAATCTAAATACATTGGACCCCGCGATTGACCAGTCTTTCAAAACCACACTTTTTCTTGAAAATCAGTGTTTTTGATACCCTTAACGAGTCCACGCGCGGACCACGTCCAAAACTTAAAAAAACCCCTCTTTACACGCGTTTTTGGTTACGTACGCGTGTGTACAGCAAAATATTTGACTCCCCCCCCCGGGACCTGATGCACCTGCAATAGCCTAATTATATTTCAACATCATCTTTTCTCAGGTAAATCACACAAAACTCTGCCTTTCTTGGCTGTTGAGCATCATGGCATTTCCACCCAGCATGAAGACCATATTTGTGATTGACCATTCGTCATCATTTGCTGAATCTTGCAACCAGCCGTTTGAATTCGATGTCGTCAGCAAGTCAAGGACTCCAGGTATGGTTGGTTTACAATGACTTGACCTAATTCCAGTTCCAAGATAGTCTTATACATCCATGGTCAATTTCAGTCAATTGCTATCAATTTGGTCCAAGTTTTAAATTTTTGCTCTCCTTCAACAGTTTTAGGGCAAGGCCACTTTTTATCCGGGAAATTTCTTTATTGCAGCAGAAAAGGAAGAAACTCAAAAGGCTGCATCAGAAATATCCAAGGCCATTTAGATAGGCATTGTGACCAATCAGTATGGCATCCATGTCCATGATCTTCTCTGCATTGGATTAATTCAAGCCTTGTTAATATAATTTAGTCTGATGTTAGTAAAACTAGTGACTTAATTTGAAATTGCAATCAAGAAAGAAGGGAATACACTTCATTGCGTTGGTAGTTTTTGACTAATTGAAAATAAATTTCAAGCAAATATGGAAAAATAGATACATGTATATCATGTAGTGTAAGGATGTGACATGTGAATTTAGCAACTTTGGGGGAAATTTTTGTCTTGCTGCTTAATCCTAACCACCTGCTTAAAAATGGTGTTTTATCACATTTTTTTCCTTCAAAATAAGGAGCGCCTTGAGCACCTAACAAGGTGGAAATGTGCGCAATATAAATATCCTATATTATTATTAAAATAAACCTAATGACTTTGGACTAGTAATGAAAAATTTAATTCATGTATCCTTATTTCATCATTATTATCAAGGTCTTATCCCTTTAGCTCCCCTGTCCAAGTCTCTCTGGACCTGTTGTATTGAAGGCATCATGGAATATTGCAGAGTGGTGTATGACATCTTTCCTTCAAGTAGAAATGTGAGTATGATGGCATTGAGTTTTGAGTCAGACAATCTTCTTAAGCATGAAGAGATTCATATGATTGTTAGAAATCAATTCAAACAATTAAAAAAAAATCTTTTCACAATCACTTTGTTTTTTTCCTTGTGAGCTTTCGCCTTCTCGTTTCTGCAGGCTTCATCAGACTAGCGCCGACTCCCGGTAGATGAGTAGTATCGGCTGCGCAGAAGTCTGTGATAGGGAGGCCATTCACAGCCAGAAAAAACAGGCACATTTCATTAACAGAGGTGCTGGACAATATGAATTTTCTACTACATACACTCCCATTCTCATGGACTTCCGTGCTGCCGATACTACCCCATCTACGTCGAGTCAGTGTTAGTCTGATGAAGCCTGCAGAAAGAGTGGACAAAAGCTCACAAGGTAAACACCAAATTGATTGTGAAAAGTTGACTTTAAAAAAAATATTCTTAAGCAAGAATCTCAAATCAAAACATGCTCAGTTATTCATGACTGTGAGCCAGCATTGCAAGTGATTTAGTATGAACACTGATTCTGTATTATTTCAGGCCCCTCTTGACCCAGGAAGTAGAAGGTTGATCTAGAATGTACGTAATGCACTATTAAACGATGTTTGATACCAAAAGCGGTTGCAGACCACGTTTCAATTTACTAAAACTCTGATGATGAGTTCTTTATTTGTACCCCCATATTTTTTTCTTACAGATCTGTCTAATTGCAAGTGACAGTGTGGCTCGCGTTGTCAACGGCTGGGGGAAATCCGAACAGAACACTGCTCATGTAAGTACATTTTATTTCATCTTTACTGAAGACTAGATTCACTTTAATTCAAAAATTAATATAAGATATTTACCTTCAGTATTTTGCTAAATACTGTGCAGTTTCTCATTTCTAACAATAATTTTAACCATTTTTTTGTCCATTGATATTGCCAACACTTGGTGGTTTCGGCACTTTGTCAAGTCAGAGTTCTGCAGGCACAGACCCTTATTGAAACTTTGATCAGCAAGTGTGTCTCCACACAAAGACTAGCACATACAAAACTTGCTGTTTCAAATCAGTGAGAGGGCCTTCAGTACACAAGGCATGAGTAGGCTGCACATTCCTCCGCTAAGGTCGGAGATCAACGGCACCATTGGAAGAGCCGAAATTCATTGAAGGCTCTAAGTTGCAATCATGAATAAGTACTGAGTAAGTTTTTTGCAAGTTGTGTAAGAAGTATAGAATAAGGGTATGTAATTGGGCTTTTGTGTTGTTGCTGATACGCCCAGGAGGTAAAAAAAGGAAGATGCAGCAGAGTCACTCTTGACAAGTTGCCTGGGTGATTGTTACCCCAGTTTTAATACCCCCTATTCAATTTCAATGTTTTAGATTATGACAGCTCTTGCTCACGTTGGACCACCTTCGAGAGATGGGGATCCTGCCAGTGTCGACATCACCAATGGCTTTGAGGGCGCGGTTCAAATTCTTTGTGAAAAGACAGATCTTCAGCGAGAGCTCTCAGCTGATGAAAGCGCCCTTTTGAACCGTGGACGGATTATCTGTCTTACTTCGCTAACAAGGTGAGGTCCCGATGTCACAATTACTTGGAAATTATTAGAAATCTTGTATTAGAAGATCTTGGCAGTGGTGGCTTTAGAATGTTCTGATTGATGGGAGGGGTGAACCATTGTTTGTTAAAAAGGCATTCATTTAAGAGGTCAGTGGAGGAAGTTGGTATATTTTGGGATAATCTACACTAAGTGCCATGATTTATAGCCCAGGCTTGTGAAGCTTTTGCAATGAAAATCAATCAAGTGCTAATATATGGAAAGCAATTGATTTCACAATGAGTTAGCTCATCATAATTCATAATGAATTAGCATGATGAGAAGGGTCATTCAATGAAAACAATGTGCTCATTTATGCTCTAATGTCAGTAACAAGTTTGATAAAAGTGAGCATTCATTTAACTTTTAAGTCTTAATTTGCATGCTGAATTAATAATAATTAATTCTTGAAATCTTCAAAAATTGTGGTTTTAAACATCAAACCCCAAGCCGTAATTAAGTGATGTCAATTCTTGCCAAAATGTTAATGTAACAAGATATACATGTAGCTTTGAACAGTTGTAGTCACATAACATATGTGGGATGCCATGACACTTTTCTGACTTTCTAAACTTACATAGAAATCACATTTTTTCTGTGTACAAAATGGCTCATTCCAGATGATTTTCAGACGTTTTTATAAATTCCAAGTTGTATCCCTGAAATGTATAACAAGATATATAACAATAAATGTATATAATTTCAGGAATGAACAGATTGATGAAATAAAAGAATGCTTGAAGGAGGCCATCCATCAACAGAACAAGGTTGCCTCCAATTCAGATGAGTAAGTTTATATAACCATTTGACTGCTACTACTACTACTACCTTATTGTACTAAGGAACTTTGTGCACAATGTCACAAACTCATATTCACATGCAATTTCATTTCGTATTGTACTTACTCTTAATTGTAATAGATTAATCACCCAGAATAAAACACTGGTTGCTTTGTCATCAAAAATTTTCCTCCAATTATCCGCATTCACTTTCCATTGTAAGCCACCATTTTGAGCTAGAATGATCAATCTGAGCCGTGATATATTTTTGTGGAGTAGTGCTTCCAGGGTCCCATCTTACAAAGAGTTACTATTGATTTTATCAATGTCAAGTGTATGGAAACCCTTCAATGTAATAATTTTTTACCAGAAATTTGCACAATTTCCTTTGAAAACAAAGAGAAGCATACTGAATTTTCAAGAAATCTGTGTATATATGAACATACATCATATCTAGAAAATGTTTTGAAAAAACGTGTATTTTTAGATGTTGATGTTGCTGGCTTTCCATAGTTGCGGTTAATCGGATCAATTGTAACTCTTTGTAAGACAGGACCCTGTTGTCCACAGCCTGGAGATTTGAAAATAGGAAGAAAACACCTATATCATTTACATTGAACCCAAATGAAACCATTACTGAAAAAAATGAAGTTTGTGCAAACTGTTCAGTTACAAGAATATTTTTGAAGTAAGTGGACTGAATTATTATTTTCTGGTTAATTTAGGTTGATGATTCATTTACAATAATTTATCTTATATGGCGTTCGTAAGAAATCAGCAGTAAGGACAATTATCCTTTACATAAAAAGCTACTAGTGAATACCATATTTGCTAGCCTGACTTCATGTTTCAATAAGATAAAATAATCTGTTATCTTGTTTCTTAATAAAATCAGACTTTTGCCTATCGACCACTGTGAGCTGTGTTTGGTCAACATTCATCCTGTCGACAAGGCTCCTACGGTCAAATTGACCCAAGACCTAACCGTCGTCAACTCGTTGCTGTCCTGTCAGGTTACTAATTCCAGGGCGGGGCATCATCTCTCATCCAAGCTCAGTTCGCTCCTACAGGATCACTTTGATCTGGCTGTAACCACAGTTACAGGCATTCCCATGAAGGTACATGGTACGGGTGATGAAGATGATGATGATGGTGGTGGTGATGATGGTGGTGGTTATGATGATGATGGTGGTGGTGGTGATGATGGTGAGGATGATGATGGTGGTGGTTATGGTGATGATGATGATGGTGGTGATGATGGTGGTGGTTATGATGATGATGGTGGTGGTGATTATGGTGGTGGTGGTGATGATGATAATGTGGTGGTGCTGGTGCTGTTGATGGTGATGCTGGTGGTGTTGATTTTGATGATGATGATGGTGGTGGTGGTAATGGTGATGATGATGATGATGCTGAGTATATTGATGACAGTGGTGGTGATGATAATTGATGTTAGGGATGAGGATGGGTATTGATAACGATGATAATATTAGTGATGATGAAGATGATGATGGTGTTGTTGCTGATGATTCTTATGATGATGATGGTGATAATGTTAATTATGACAATTATATTGATGATTATCATGATGATGATGCAAATCAAAGACAATGATGATTATGATCTATAGGTTTTGATTAAATTGTTGACGGCAAGAAAAATAACGGCGATGATGATGAAAATATTATTTTATCACTGATTGTCATTACTGTGTCATTACTTTGATGCTTACAGCTTACAAAATATGGTGATGAAAGTGTGTGTGTGTGGGGGTGGAGCCCCTTAGCTTCTGTTCCACAATCCCATCCCTGGGATAAGCCTGTAGATAGAAAGAACCCACTTGTTGAAACACATTTATTTCCATTCCATCACAGGAGGAGCAAAACGCCAGCAGCTCCGCCAACTATGACGTGGAGCTTCTCCATCACCGTCAAGCTCACGTGGAGATTCATAAGATGGAACACATTGTGGCTGCCCAGGAGCTAAAGAGCGAAGGAGATAAGGGGAGTGGAGGAGGGAGCTCCAGTGGAGCAGGAGGGGGAGGCGGTGGATCTGGTGATGGGAGTAGTAAAGGAGGAAGTGTTAATAAGGTGCTTCTTAAGTGGTGCCAGCCAAGATCTTCAGGAACAGGTATTGTTCAACTGCTTCATCGAAGGGAAAGCCTACCCCGATGATGATGATTATTATAATATATTAATAGTAGTAATGATGATGACGATGATGTTAATAACAATGATGATGATGACAATGATTATGCTAATGACAATAATAATGATAATATTGAAAATGATATTAATAATAATGAAAATGATAGTAATAATAAAATGATAACAATTAGAAATGGCATGTAATGGTGATGATGACGATGATTATGTTAATGGATAATAATAATGATAATAGTAATAACAAAAATAATAATAATGAAAATAATATAAAAATAACAATAGGAAATGGCATATGATAAGCACCCTGACAATAAAACTGTTAAAATTAAAGCGGACAAACAAAAGGAATATGTCTTGTGAGAAGTTTTCACTGCAGGATTCAGGTAATTTGCACATGGTGAATGAGCGCTTCAGGTTGGAAGTTAACCATGGTTAAATACAATGAGTGCTGCCAGAATATTGAGTTCTTTCAAATTATTCTTACATTTTAACCAATACTCCATTCGCTCCATCCAGAGTAGTTTATTCAAAAATAAAAAAAAAATAAAAAAAGAGGGATTGAAAATTCTGACAAGATACTAACTTGTACAGTGTAGTAATCAACAACATATTTCAGAAATAAATTTCACACTTGAATTTAATCTCATTTTCCTTTTCATTTCAGAGCTTCTCCATTGCACCGGGGCCTATAGGGTCTCACCAGTTGATGTTAGTATTCTATTTTTTTTTAAACTTACTCTGACAACTTTATTTGATTTTAGTTTAAAAGCAGTTGTCAACATTGATGTCTACATGTATTTAGCATTGCCTTATAGATTTTGTTTCATATAGCTTATATATTAGCTCATTACACTTTTCCATTTTTCCATCCAAGGTCACATTGAGTTCCTTGTTTTTACCATAAGATTCAGTTATAAAGGTAGTAATAAAGTAATGCAAGTGAACAATTCTCAAACTGTTGTGGTTGTAACTGAAGAGAGTACATGTAAGTAAATGTTCAACACTTTCTATCATCTAAACCCACACATCTATTCTTACTATCATAATATTTCTTCATTTGTTAATCATTCCTTTACTGACAAAGTCCAAGCGATTCTTATTAAACAATGTCACTGATTTATTTCTGCATTTCATAGTACATGCGCCAACGACATTCATTACCGTGAGAGGTTTTATGCATCGACTCATTTTTAATTGAAGGTTTACTTGGAAAATTCCAAGAAATGTTTTATTGAGCAACAACTTCCAAGCATGAGGAAGAATAAGAACTAATCAACCTAACAAGCCAGTGAGATACCATGAAACCTGTAGTTTTTAAGGATTTTTGTAATTACTTTAAAAATAGAAAACAAATTGATTAATGCATTGTGTTGAGCATACAGTTATTGAACAATCTCTCACTATAAATGCAAAGTAGTGACATTGCAATAAGGGCGCAACTTGTGAGCATATACTATGGAACACAGAAATTAATGATATTTGAAAAATATTTTTTGAATTTACATGTTCATGATTTCAAATCATTTCATATTCTCATTTCATTTTGGAGTACATGTACTTTGATAGATGAAAGTTCATCGTGAAATGTAAAACTTATATTAAGAAGAATGCTTTTCTTCACTAGGTCAACAGCAGACCATCTTTGTGCCTGACCAACTTTCTGCTCAACGGACGCCAAGTGATGCTCGAACAACCCCGCAAACAAGGGTCCAAGTGTATCTCTCACATGCTGGCCAGCCACGGCGGTCAGATCTACCTCCACTGCCTGTCCACCTCACGGTCACCCCTAGAGGACCCTCCGTCCATCAGCGAGGGTTGCGGCGGTAGGGTCACCAATTACCGCATCAACGACTTTGGGGACTTCATGAAGGAGAATAGGTTGGCGCCATGTCAGGAAGGCTCAGACAGTGAAGCCGAGCTACCCTTGGAGAGAGGTACCGTTTGTAGTTAGAATTAATCTTAATTTTTTATATTAATCTGTAGGACGCTGAGCCTGCATATAAGTAGTCTGGAGTCTATGGAAACAGGTTTTAAATAAAAATCATTTAGGCCCGTATTCTGAAGTCAGGTTTAACTTAGACCACAGTCTAACTCTGCACTAAAATTATGGGAAGCCAAGAAATCAGAAATTAAGTCTATGGATCATATTTCTTATGTGTAGTTTTCTTTTGCTTTCATAATGAAGAAAATTATTCCGTTATTCGTAGACAATTATGAACAATTTCCATGTGATATGAGTTAATAAACTGAATGTTTACTGTTACGGATTTATGCTCCAATTGGCTTTCCATACTTAAAACACAACTTTAAACCAGGGTTTAATTTAAACCTGACTTTAGAATATGGGCCTTACCCTCCAACCTATGAATCACCACCCTATTCCTGTAATCTCCACCCCCCCCAGCAAATCTCGTAATTGACACTAGCCTACTTCCATTCTGTCAGGTATATGTACCTGCTCAATCAAGTTTCTATATGCCATATTTATGAATGATCTGATGTCAATTCTGAGGGCAAACATAGATTTGGTTATTTTTTAAAAAAGTAAATCACTATTACTGCTGGGCTATATATTGATATAATCGAAATTATGCTCTCTTGAAAAAAAATTGAATTTTTGATAATGGCTATGATAAATTGTAACATGATATGAACAAGCGCCGTGGTGTAGCGGTTCTGACTCTCGCCTTGTAATCAGAGGGTCGTGTGTTCGAATCCCACCATGGCCTAGCGCCCTTTGGCAAGGCGTTAATCCACACTTTGCCACTCTCACCCAGGTGCTAATTGGGTACCGGTAGGAAACAACCGTCGTTGTGGTTGGTTTAGCAAGTTTGCGCCTAACAGGCTGCTTGGAATGCTATGAATCCAGTGACCGGGTAATAATAATTGTGAAGCGCTTTGAACAGTCGTAGATTGGTAAAGCGCTATATAAATGCTAATTATTATTATTAACAAAATATTCCCAATTATGAAGTTTTAATCACTATTTATTAACCAAAATGATGATGTTGAGTTCTTACTTGGCGCTGGTATTTGCCTCTGCTGGGTGCTCATGAAGCTTTTGGTCTGCCCCCTCCTACCAGAGCCGTGCTCTTCCAAAGATCTGGGGCCTGTTGCATAAAACTTTTTACCTGAGAAAACTCTGGTAAAAACTGAAAACTAAGGTTAGTCTGATTACTGCCATTGACTTTAACACAGGGCAAAAACTCAGGTAAAAATTTTTATGCAACGGGCCCCTGGGGGGTGTATCACAAAAAGTATTACTTAGAGTCGCACTTAAATGCCTGGTTGCATACAGTATAAAAGCTTAACCACAGATTGGTCAGATTATGCAAAGAGGACGCGCACTACTGCGTATTGATGAGTTAGATTGCGTGTTGTATTTCAGATGCGCGTCGGCACTTAATTGCGATTTAAATCATACTATAACGTAAATCTTTGTGAAACACCCCCCCCCTCTGAGTCCTTTAATCTCTAAGCCAGATCTTGTACCCTTCACTGGACAGGACTTGTGACCTAAGAAGAAGAATCTATAAATGATTATTTCTTCTTTTGCAATGTTTGTCAAATTAAAAAAAAAATGGACGAAATTTTGCTGTGGTTGAATATTTTGTTTTCGATTCCATTCTAACCTCTTTTTCAAGATCTATTGACTTTGAATGAATGAATTATACTATTTTCAATTATTTTATTTTCTAGATTCTATTCCATTTTCCATTTGTACATCATTTTTTTTAGTAATTACTTGAAGCTTTAACTTTCACTCCTTTTTTAAATATATAAATCAAACATAATATAAATCAATTTAAGTTTGAAATTTTGAACTTTAGTTTTGTTTATTTTGTCATCTTTTCCAGCTAAAGCACAGCTAGAAAGAATGTCAAGGCATTGGCCTCTGATCATCAGCGATACTGTTATCTTCAATATGCTCTCAGTAAGTAAAGAATGAAATTATTATGTCTTTGGATAGCAGGTTTAATTTAGGATTTTTTTGGTTGATCGTTTGATCAATTGATTTTACTTTATGTATTTATTTATCTATTAATTAATTAATGTATATATTCTTTCATTTATTTACATATTCATTTGTTTGTTTATTTACTTACATACTTAATATTGTTTACTTGTTTGTTCATTTGTTCATATATTCATTCATTTATTTCTGTTAATCATTTTATTTGTTTGTTCATTTCATATTTAAAAGCCACTCAAGATGTAGAAATGCCTCTTTTCCGAGTAAAATGCGAATTCAGACTTATTCAACATATTTTCCGCTATAGAAAACACTTTTTTAAGTTCAAAAGGGACCATTCTAGATGATTTTCAGACTTTTTTATCAAGCCTTCGTGGTCTCCCTGACGATAAGATGGTCTATAAAGGGATAATCGCTTTAAATAAAGAATTAAAAAACAGTTATTTTGAGATCCTGCATGATTATGGGATTATTATCAAGTAGAGAAAACATACAAAATCATGTTTGTCTTTGATAACGCAGGCTGCAAGTTGTAAACATGTTATTTCCTTCATTATTTCAATGTAGGCTTATTCATTTTTTTGAAGGTTCAGTTGTGCCTGAACAATATTAGGAGGCCTCATATAAACTAACCTTTACACAAGGCCCCGTGTCTGATATAACATGTTTTTCAGAGACGTAAGTAATTGTAATAGAGTGAGAGAGGGAGAGAGAAAGAAAGAGAAGAAAAAAAAAAAGAAAAGGGGGGGAGGGTATTGCAGAATAAGAAGAGGGTGAAAAAAAGAAAGAGACAAGTGGGTATGGGAGAATAAACAGAGAGATAGAGTAAGAAAGAAATGGAGAGAAATCGGGCGTCAGTTTATGGAAATATAACTTTTTATTTTTCATTTGTTTCTTTATTTTTTATCCTCAGCATATAGACCCATTACCCTCACTGCTAATGAAGCCCGTTTTAGTCGAGGACGATGTTTTAGAGTGCAAGAAAGCAATTCTTCATCTTGTTGGCATGGAAACAAGAAACGAAGCCCTACCCATTCCGAGCAGCACGACACGGGGGAAGGGTTCCAAAAGGTTAGATGCTATTTAAAACTGAAATTACGTCTATAAAAGTATAATTCATGGGATAAAGGAAGTATAAAAGAGGAAAATACAGGTACACAACATTAAATTGCTTTGATAAAAAATCTTTAAATGTCACTGGAATAGGATGTACATAATTAATTACTCGTTTCAAAACAAGATGCATGAATTTCTATTTCTGTTATATTTGCCCGGAAATTGGCTGTTTAGAAAATTTAGTTTAAAGCAATTTCAATATTGAACTTCACAAGAAAATATCAAACATGAATAAACTTTTTTCTCCCATGTTTTGTCAATTTTCTCATACATTTTTTATTTTAATTCTAATATAGTTACAGCTTTGATGGTGAATGTGTTTCAAAAATGAATGTTGAATAATTTTACATAAGAAATATGATTTAAATGGCTTTGCATACGAAGTAAGCAGTGTTCTGGGGCAATTGAATTAGTATTTCCCATGTGTTTATACACAGATCCTTATTATTTGAGATAGATGAAATTGCAATTACAAAAAAAATGAGCTAGCCTCCTGTGAACCTTTGTCTGGGTTCAATTCCATTGCAGCACTCACGTCGGTTGGCACAGCATTTATCTACACTTGCCACTCTCGACCCAGGTGTAGTAAATGGGAACCGATTATGAAGAAATTCCTTAAATGCTTAAGAGCTTGATCAGGGAAGCCATGCAACAGTCAGGGTAATAGTATACAGTGCTTAGAAAGATTATATTAGACACTGAATCTAGCTGTTATTATTATTATAAACCTATTGAATTAATCTGCTACAACAGGGATGAGCAGTACAGACAGATGTGGTCTGAGTTAGAGACCTTCGTGAGGGCAGCGAGCACCACATCGCCAGCCCATGAAGAGGTCCTTGAATGTCTTCTTGCCTGTAGGAAACCTGAGGAAGCATCACCATCGAGAGGGCGCAAGACGACTTCAGAGAAATCAGCCGTCAAAGCCGAGAAACCTGAAACGGAAACTGCGGACGCTCCTGCTGTGAAAACAGAAGAGTGAGTTAAATATACGTTTGTTTGAGATAGGTGATTAAAGGGGAAGCTAACCCAGATAAGCAGTTAGGTGAAAAGTAAAACAATATCATACTTAAAATAAGATAGCTATTAACATTTAAAAAATCATAAAAACATTGTAATATCTATAGGGGAAGGCGGGGTAAGTTGTGACCCTTTTTGCATTTTGCATGTTAGAATTGATATGACTAGTACTATTGTAGAAATAAGTACCTTGCCTTTAAATTTGATTCTTGGGAAATGTTTTTCACCTACATATAACTTTCTACCCCCACACTGAAAGTCATCGTGACCTTTGAAAAAACTGATGTCAAATGGCTCAACTTGCCCCATATATGGGGTAAGTTGTGCCACCGTCTGGGGTAAGTTGAGCCACAAAAACTACGTACAAAATGTATGGGGGGAGAACCAGCATGTCAATTTTTTGTTTAAAGTCTTTTCACTTGCTTATTCTCTATAAATACATCCTTTGAAAAGGAAAAAAGCAGTCATGTAAATTAGCTCTTTTCAGCCTGCATTTCAATCGATTTTTATGGTTTGTTTGTTTTTTAAGATACATTACCATAAGAATTACCATGGCTCAACTTGCCCCATGCTGTTTGGCTCAACTTACCCCAGTCCGAACTTAGTGCGATAATTTTGTATCCACACATTTATTATGCATCCATCATATAAAAGACTATGACAAATCCATACCTGGACTTACAATGTTGTTATCATGTCTTTACTATATTTAAAGACGTGTGTGTGAATAAAGCACTTATCTATTTCACACTCTTTTTTACTTTTTTTGGCTGAAATTCATACTTTTCCCTCTAAAAAACTACTTTTTTTTCAAAGTGGAAAACTATGTGGTGGGGTTAAGGGTTATGCTATGGGTCATCAATACATGACACCACCACAATGTCTGACTCATTCATTATTGGCCTGGGGCTGGTGGCTCAACTTGCCCCTATGCTCAACTTACCCCGCCTTCCCCTACCTATTGAAACATGTTGGTTGTGTTGATGATGTCATTGTGATGTAGGGAAGGGACCACACTTCCATTAGTTCCAATGAATTAAATACCTAAAATGTCACTCCTCCCCAGGAATCTTTTTTTTTTAAATCATAGTCTTAATATGTTCATTTATATAGCACTCTTACAACATATCATCGTTTCACAGCATTTTACACAATGATTGAATAGAAAATTATAATAACCAATTATTGATTTAAAAGCAGAGTTTTTAGATGTTTCTTAAATACTTCCAAAGACGGAGAAAGTCGCATATCTTGGAAGGTCATTCCAGAGTCTTGGGGCACATGTCTAAAAAGCATTTTAATAGCTTTTGGTATATGTACGTGAAACATGGAGTAGAGTAATTTTTTACCGTTACAGCCACCCCAGATGCAAAAGGAGTCAATCTCCTCCCGAGGAATCCACTAATTATTTTTTTTCTCCCCAATAGGGCCACTACAACCCCAGATGCAACAGGAACCAACGTCCCCAGAAATCCCCTAGAACCACCACCTATCAAGAAACAGAAAATTAATACTGGAGACACAATTGGAAGAGCAAAAGGTAAAAAAAAATAAAAAGAATTAAGTCTCTTATAGGAATATTTGAGTCATTCAGAGCAAAATTCAAACAGATTAAGCCATTGCCTACTGGAATCGAACGGTCGATGTGCAAAGCCGATGGGATTTACGGAATTCGGTAGTCAACGAGTTAACAAGGATACAAACCAGGTAGGTGTTTCATAGGTGTTCGTAAAGTTACGCACAACTATACACACGACTGGAAGATGTTCTTAGGTCATAAATCAATTACATGTAGGGATATCACATAGCACAAGAAAGGATCACCAGTCGTGCGTAAAGACATTGGCATCTTACGAACAGCTTTATGAAACACCCACCAGGATATTGAAAATAATTTCATGAAATATTGTAGTTTCATGAAAATGTGCATTGAAGACTTTTCATATCCGTTTTTTTTTCAGAACATAAAAATGATACAAAAGTGAAGTCAGAAGAAATATTGGTCTTTTTGGGGCCTTCTGGATTCATATCACATATAAACAAAACATCTTTTGTGTTATTCTTGTTCTTAAAAATACCCTGTGTTCATTTATTTAAAAAAAAAAGCGATAATAGTGCTTTATCAAGTATGACAAGTCATGTTTATCTTCTCCTCTCGTAAAAATGTACCTAGTATTGTTTTTTTTCTTCCATTTTTAGGAGCTCCAGAATCTCTCCTTTCTTTGTGGAAGACGAGGATTGCTAATGTTCATTCTAGGAGTCAGAGGGAATTCTCAGGCAGAGCGGAGGCGCAGGGAGCAAAGGCTGAACTCTACCCCAATCTACTCAAAGAAAATGGCAAATGAAGCAATATCTCTCAAAGACTTTTTTCAAATAATCCATAATGAAATGGAATATTTCTCTGGAATGGAGAAAACTATGTGAAGGCAATCCAATTCTCGATAAGTTGGTCAATGATGTATCTGTCAGGCCCTGTGAGCAGAGGAAAAGTGAATTAGCAATTTTGTTTTCTCATTCCATGGTGGAAGATGGGAAGAGAGACGGAGAATGTACCCACACTGCAAATTCAAGCCGTGCAAGATATCAAGTTAGTCACAGAATGCAAGAAAGAAGGGCAGAGTTGTTTCCTGTAGGCTTGTCCAGCAAGGTGAATGCAGTATAAAAAATCAATGATACAGTATAAAAAATCAATGATTTCAAAGGACAATTCCTTCAAACAACATTTTTCTAATCCCAATATCACTCTCCATTTTCTTCCTGTTCCTTTTATGGTATCTACTTTAAGAACTCGGCAGGACAGCTTTTTGCTGGTGCAATGCCAATGTGGTATATAAGCAATGAGATAGAAAGGAATTTTTCATCTAAGTTAATCAGGCAGAAAATACAGGCAGAAATTACTTTTGGGTCTTTCTTTATCAAAGTGGAGGTAATGGCAGAGCAGGGATTCAAACTCACAACCTTACAATCAGGAGTCTAATGCTCTAACCACTAGATTACATGACCCTTCACTTCACAAGGATATTTTACACAAATATTTGACTTGTGAAATGTTGACGTATGCAAGTTCCCCTTTCCTCTTTTGCATTATTTCTCATTTTTCAGATGAATTTTGGTTTCTTCTCATAACGATCGTCATGTACAAAAACACATGTAATAATATTCACATTTCTGAAAACAAAAATTACAAAGGAAGTTATTTGACATTTGAAAATACCACAGACTTCTTTTGAGAACTTTATTTCTGATAGCGATATTTATATCATATTTTATTTTTGACAAATTGATCACTAAAATTTGAAGCCATACAAGAAACACATGTATCCGCAATTAAAATGATATCATGTGTACAAGTAATAATCGGAATTTTGTCATTTTATTCATTGATGGTCTGTGATGATGTAAAGAAAGTAAGAAACCCAAGGAGTCGCAATCAGCAATAAATTTGGATGAAATGGATTAATTCAAATTAATCTTTATCATGCTCATACATGTATCTATGGGATTTGTTAAAAATTGAAACTGATCTTAACGATCAATTGTTTAGTTTTTTACATGGATTGCCATAGTTTTGAAATAATGCATATGATTGATTTAATAAATACCACAAGGAATTGCTACCCTTGAAATAAAAATATCCCCCAGAATGAGTTGTAAGCAAGAATTACTGATGGACTGAAAAAATCACAATGCACAGATATTTGTCATAAATGTACAGCACTTAAAGAGCTGCATTAAAACGTAACTCAGGAAAAATGAAGCAAACGTCCGTAATGTGTGCATTTTTTTGGTTGGAAGTCGAGTTGTATTTGTGTTTTGGAGTTATGTTTGATTGCTACGCTTTTAGCAACAGGCCCCAGATATTCTTGCATAAATTGTCCTTCAAATCAAATATTTGCTGACGTTGAAACAATTTCTATTCAAATCCATATTTCATTATTCGAAATAGAAATCAGAAAAAGATGTCCTCCAAAAATACATGTATATCTTGCCCAATTGATAGTGGGCCCGGCAGCCACCAAGTTGCCTCAGATCAATGTTGCTCCATCCCATAAATCAGTGAGTGCTAAACAGTAGCAGCAACTCCCATCTTATTAGGCCAGATTATGCCATGTATGAATTGTATACCTCTTCTATAAAGTCAAACTTCTCCCGTGGTTACAAGAAATTTTACTTCGGCAGAGTTTTCAGTATTCAGAGAATAAAATGAAAGGGTATAGTGCATTCAGGTAATGACGTTGCTGGCTTTCCATAGCTGAGATAGATTGAATCATTCACTTCGTTCGTGGGATGAGGCCCATACACCTAGTGTATCAAGGTTGTTTGTTAATCATGATTGTATACATGTAAAGAGTTAAACAGGAAAGGGTTTAAAATATTCATTCATTCCTTTCTGTGTTTTGTGTCATTAGAAACCAACTTCACATGATTTGTATTTGAAATAAAATGTATTTATATCATTTACAAACAGCTTTATGATGTTTTTTTAGTGTTTATGTGTGCAATGTAGTATTGGTGCCCTGTCTAGCTTCTTTTATTATTATTCATGATCTCTTAAGTGTAATCTTAAATGAATTAGGGTTCTTGGAAATTGTCAAAGTTCATAAATGAGTTGTACTAAATGAAAAAAATACCATATGTTTTAAATGTTATGAAATTTCTGATATTCAGGTTGGTAAGTGAAGTTTGTGTTCAGCTCCCGGGGTTCAGCTTAAGCTGTGGTCACATCCCGTCGTACTTGCACGTGCGCGCAGTCTACGTGCGAAAACGTGGGCAAAAATCGGGAAATTCGTACGTCACGCACGTGGTGAGTACCGACTCGGTACGGATTTGGGAGTGCGCAGACACGACGCAGAACTTTTAGTGCAGGAGAAACTTTCGCTGCGTGCGGGCTACGTTCGAGCTACGGATTTGCCCCCACGTGCGCGCACGCACGCCCTCGGTACTGCCAAAGTACGCACAACGCACCGACTCTGCGAGACTTTTTAGATATTCGCCGCGGCCACTTCCTGTTTACCGAAGGTGCATTTAGCAAGTACGGATAAGTGCGTGACCCGTGCCTACTCGGCACTTTCCCAATCTAATTATTCAAATGAACATGAAGAACTCACGTGCACGTGCGGAGTAAGCATGTGATCAGCACTTACAACGCACGTTGTGCTCAAATATAAACAAGAAAACACAAAGTCATATTCTATTACCATGTTCCACATAATGACGTCATTCTTATTTATTCACACACTAATACATGAATTTCATGAACTATGTCCAAAGTTTATTATCATGAGTGCTTGAGGAGTTTGTAGAATGTAAAAAAATGAAATCGAATCATGTGTATCATGAGTTCGAACAAAGACAATGGGAAACTGTATTAGTCCGCCAAATAGAAAAAACAACAACAACAAATGATTTAATTCATAAATTTCTATGAAATATAATAATGCTTATTATTAGGAGGTCCTGTGTTCACACAACGAGATCTTGTCATGGTGTTCGTCCAAACGGGGAACTGTAATAGTCCGCTAGGTAGTTCCTTATAGGGTTTTTCCTTCCCTCGCGGCCCGTTGGCCGACCATCTGGGTGGGTTCGGTCATCTGTACATCATCCCTCCAGGCCCCGGGGATTACCGGGCCGGCGCTTTCGAAGCAAATTGTAAATGATGATACAACCCAACAAGACGCAAATTGCGTTGTTAGGCTCCATCTGCAAGGTAGTCAAGAGACATCGCCATCGATGAGCCAATATCCCGAAACCGTTCTCTACGACACGACGAGCCCGAGAGGTCCGATGATTCATTACCCTCTCTGTGTATCAGGGCATGGCGACAAATATGGCTTCATCAGCCACTTTCGAAGGGGAAACGCGTCGTCGCCCACTAGGAAATAAGGAAAATCCTGGTCGTCACCTGGCAGTGGATCCGGTGGTGGAAATGCAACGGTGGTTCCCTCAGGTGCTCCCCGAAGCGTGGACTGGTTGAAAACGCCTGCATCTGAAGAGGAGCTAGCCGTTAGCCCCAATATTGCACCACAAGAAGGAATAGTTAGCATCCACGATTGCCATGAGCACCACAGAGCAGAACCACTTGTAATTGTAATAGAGCGATCGACTGTTTTAAGGCTTTTTGATTGCAATATGCTTTCCGTCAACAGTGGTGGAAATTCCATCTAGTTCCGAATTGGTCGGCGACGGCCTTCCACTCATCCTGTGTGGAGGGCATGGTGAGCATCTCCTTATATTCCTCGTATAGGGTGGTGCAAACTTCCGGTACGAACATGGATATACTATTGTGTGCCACCCGGAAGTCATACGCAAGGGACCTGCTTCCCGTTGCCAAAAAGCGAAGAGTGATGGCGAGTTTCAGGCCAGGTTCCAAGGCGCGGCGACTCCTGAAACATTGAAAGTATCTAAACCATTGATATTTTCTAAAAGGAAAGGCAATCCCCCTCCCCATAACGGAGTTTTAATTGGCATAATAATTGAAGGAGTTAGTTTTGCCCAAACCTTTCTAATAGAACATGGACTTTTTCTATTCAAGGAGGATTGCTTCAAAACTGTCAATATTCTTTATTACAAAATTAAGGAGTTAGAAGTAGCGAATGAAATAATTGTTTATAACACGTCAAGTAATATTTGCCGTCCACATTATCGATGTTTATAAAGGTGCCACGTCTTGCTCATGCCCTGCCATTTGAAGCTGCTCTTGCAGTATCAGAAGTATTTGGAGTCTCTGTGGTAGAAGAGCTAGGCGGCATTTTGAAGGACGTCAGAAGATCTATAAATACACCCCACCTCATGGGGGGGGGGAGAACTTACGTTCATCGCAAGTGCACGCAGTTGCAACCTGTGCGTAAGTAAGGACGGCGTACGTGAGCAGCACGTGTAAGTACGGCCTCCATTCCAAAATGTGTCAAACGCACAGAGATCGTACGTTGTAAGCAGGTACAACTCACTCCACACGTGCGCGACGTACATTGCACGCAATCGCTCACTGCAAGGCGTGAAACGCAGGCAGCGCACGCACTACGTACTTAAACCTTGCGTAGTCGTACGAGTGACGTGCGTCGATGCACTAGCTCCCTGCGTATCGCCACTTTTCCCTACGTTTTCAGAAAAACGTAGCGACCGTAGCCTCCCCCCCCCCAAAAAAAAAAAACGTACGGCCCAAAAAACCGTACGGCGGCTTGTGACCAGGGCTTTAATCATCTAGGCACTTATTTCGATACCTAATCTTGTTAAAAATTAATATAAAAAAATACTGAAACTTCAGTCTTTAGGACTGGGTCTTTATAGGACTGAAGATTATTTTTTTTCCCTGGCCCTGTCTGGATGTTGTACAAAGCTGATGATACAATTCTTTTGCATGGTAACTGCATTGACAGTCATGTGTTTTTATTTATTTGCATGTGGGGAAACACAATATCGGTTGCCCTGTCAATCATTCTTGCTTAATTTGAAGACATACAAGATAAAAATTTATTCTGATTAAATAAGTGATAGATACTTTTTGAAAAACTCTACGTGATATCCAAGGTTCTACTAACTTGAACTGAAACTGTCCACAATCGACGATTGACTAAATGAATGACAATGCATAAATAACTCTCTGTCACAATCCGAGAATTTAATTTCTAAAGGCAAAGCAAATGATTGGCTGAAAGCAAACATGTGACCAATCATCTATCCTAGCTAACAGGACTGTTTGTTAATGATTGGTACAGATGACTGCTTCTTTGGACCGCTGATAGTTTTGAAATGACAATCATGAAAATAGTTTTTTAGCATTTAACAAGAATCCACATCACATCATGTTCCTCTGGCAATAGAATAATTACACACAAATGTTACCTTTGAAAGTCCATACATCTGAAATGCTCCAAATGTACCTACCTTGTACATGTTTCTTACTAACATGGGCAGAAATCCCAGGGGGACGTGTCCCCCTACTCAAAATAGTAGGGGGGACACAATATCAAACCCCCCACTATTTTGGGTCTTTTATGATGGTAAGAAATACATCATTCAAAATCGAAATGAAAGATGTATTTTAGGACGAGATTACCTTTTTTTTCTTTTTTTTTTGTCTAATTTTCCAGCCCCTTGTCCCCCCTACCTTTTGGGAGAGATTTCCGCCCCTGCGCTCGGTAATGTATTTTGTTACTCTATGGCTTACCATGTACATGTATCGCTGCATGGCTTACCGGGGGCTTACCGTACAATGTACATGTAGTTGGGAATAATGGATCAATCCAAGTCATAATTAAGATGCAGGGGTGGATCCAGCCTTCGCCAATAGGGAAGGGGCGGATATTTTTTTCAACCACATATTTTTATTTTCATATATTAAACAATTTAAATTTGATATCATTTTGGCTATGTGTATTTGTTCTGAGCTTCCGCTAAGGTAGACCTTATTTAGGGGAGGGGTGGATGTTGTAAGGAAGTTGAGTCTTATTATTCATTCATGGGTATCCGGTTTCACTGACAATCCAATGGAAATAAAATAATAAAAAATCACAGGCTCTTGATTTGATGGTTTCTGACCGGAATACACTCGCACAACCTTATTCATTCATGGGTATCCGGTTTCACTGACAATCCAATGGAAATAAAAATATTTAAAAAAAAATCACAGACTCTTGATTTGATGCTTTTTGACCTGAATACACACGCACAACCTCCTCAGGATGCGAAGTGAGAGTAGGGCGAGTCAAGTACGAAAAAGTTTAAGATTTAAAGTAACATATGGACATAACATCTTTTTCTATTTGTCTTTCTTTTCTGATTTCTGTCTTATTCCTTTCTCTTGTCTCGCCTGCATAGCAGAGCGAGACTATAGGCGCCGCTTTTCGGTCACACGATCAAGGTCAAATGTCATTTAGGGTCAATGAACATAGTAAGTTTTCATTAAATGAATTGTGCTTTTGTGAAATTAACTATTTGATAGTTGTTTTCAAAGTGAGCGCTGATGCTAAATAGAATCGCGTAAAGCTCCACTTGTTTTCTCTCTCTATCTCTCCCTTACTTTCTTGTTTCATTATTTTAGTCTTCCTTTCTTTTTTATTTTAATTTAATTTTCGGTTTCTATCTTTCCATTTATTTTGCTCTCATTTTCTTTCATTTCATTTCTGTCAAATTTTTCTAACACAATTCCTCTCTTTCTACGCTCCTCCCACATTCGCCCGTTATCCCTATTTTCCCCCCTCTTTTATTTCTCCCATATTCATTCACCCTCTGTCTTTTATAGTCCAGCGGAACCCCTTTGCTCATTTCTCGCAGGCAATTCGATCTGTCTGACAATCTAACATGTTACACAAAAGATAGATTAATTGTGCAAATAGTTGTTCAAATACCAATTAAATGAATATCACTCGACAAAACGACGAAAATCAATAAGTGACTTTTTTAATTAATACAGATTTTGGTTACGTTTGGCACAAAATGAAAATTTGTACATTGCGAATCTTTTCGTTTGATAAAATACTGCAGTTCACGTTTTATTACAGCCAACTAGGCACACTGCGCCTTAATTCAAGGGATATGTTTCTTATCTTCCGGAATCGACGGAAAACAATGAAGAGGGTAAGAATATACATCATTCTTCGAAATGACTATTGTTTAAGTTATATTTTTTTAATCAATGTTAGTCACTAAACAAGCTTAAGTTCTCTACTAATTCCTTGTAGGTTATTAGTAAAGCTTGTTTCCAAGGCATGACAACACATATCAGCGATTTTAATTTCTACATTATTTTGTATACCCAGTTGTTGTGTGTCCGGAAAGGTTGTGTGTCCGAACGATCAATTTTAGAAAGTCATTTGGAAAAACAATACAAGCGAAGTTTCATCAATTTTCACTACAAAATGTTAAAAAATATTATAGAGAACAAAATAGAAGATGATTACAACTATTGAATTCATATTTTTAGTGTAATCTAAAGAAAAAAAAGAAGGCCTTGAAAAATATAAAGTGTCCGGACACCCGACCCCCATCCTACTTTTATTTGAAACTCCTCTGAATGAAACCCTCTCTTACTACCTTGTTCTCTCTTGATCGTACACCCCATCGACCTCCTCTTTATCTCTTGGCACCAGAGCATACTCCATGTGACATACATAAAGGATTTTGCCTCGTTCTACCAGTGTATGTCTGTTCTCGTTCATGTAATCTAGAATCAAAATCCAACTAGTATTCAATCCTTACGATCTTGTACCTCTAGATCGTTCTGGTAATCTTCATCGGTGCGGTGCTATGTCTAGCATACACAGCCATGGTACCAATACTAGAGTTAACAGTATTTCTTCGCAAGATATCTCACGAGATGGAAAGCCTGGAAAAGAGACATCTCCAAGATGGTAAGAAATGTCCTCATTAATTTTTTTTTTCGAAGGACAATAACTCTCAGAATTACTTTGACATTCATGACAATATAAAATAAAAATTATTTTGTAGTGAAATATTTGACAAACAAAGGTAGGAGTATATTCACATGAAGAAGAAAAAAGTGGATGAATTTCAACTTAACTGGGTAGATACATACCGCAGACATATACACAATTGATATATCTCAAATAAGGAGTGGGACTCTATTGAGTTATTTTGATGTGGTGGTGTCGTTTGAGGATGATTTAGTAAATTGGGAGTAGGCCTAAAACATGTAATTTGAAGGAGGGAATCTTTGTGTTTCAAATGGGTTAGAAAGATTGAACACTGATAAAAATAATTTAAACAACATTGTTTACTATGTGAATCGCAGAGTAGTTGTTTAAACATGTTAAACAAGTGTTTAAAATCTTAAACAACAAAATTCAAATTCAAATAATTTTTTAAAAAATATTATAAGCATGGTTTTTAAGATTTAAACACTGTCTTGTTTAAACTGTTTAAAGAACGACAGTGCCATTCACATATTAAACAGCGTTGTTTAGATTAAATGTGTAGTGAGAATGGGGGTGAGGATGTGTGTATGTTGGTTTCGGGGTGGGTGTGGATGATCGTGAAATGATGTGGCAGTATGTACGTAAGGTGGGTGTGGGTGATATTGTGTACTGGGCCAGGGGCCCGTTGCAGAAAGAGTTGCAATCAAACGCAACTCTAAAAATTACGCGCAACTTGATTTTCAACCAATCAACAGCGCGCATTTTGGACTTGCGATTGATTTTCTGACTTGCGTTTAAACGCAAATCTTTCTGCAACGGACCCCATGTGTGACAATGGATACTGGGTGCGTGTTTGTAAGGTAGGTGTGTGCCCTTATTTCCTGGGGTCCGTTGCAGAAAGAGTTGCGTTTAAACGCAAGTCAAAAAAATCAATCGCAAGTCAAAAATGCGCGCTGTTGCTTGGTTGAAAATCAAGTTGCGCATGAGTTTTGGAGTTGCGATTGATTGCAACTCTTTCTGCAACGGGCCCCTGATGTGAGAGTGCATTGGTGCGTATTTGTCTGTCTAAGGTGGATGTGGACTATCAAGTACTGGTGTGAGAGCTGGTGAACGAATGTTTGCGTATTTTAGGGTGGGTGTGGGCGATTGTGTACTCGTAAGAGGGATTGTGGGTATAGGTGATATGCACGCATGATTGTGTTTGTAGTTGCGAGCTGGCTGTGGTTGGGTATTTGTGTGGATGTAGCTGCGTGTGAGGGTGTGTGTGTGTGTGTGATTTAAGATGTTTATTGGCAATTATTTAGGCAAATCGGAAGAATCCTTTTTCTTCATGACTACCTGAAAATTTGAGAGATAGATTGTTGGCAAATTGTTCTGTGTTAAAGGGTGTGAGGGTGCGTGTATGCAAGACAGGCGGTGTGTTATGTAAGGGTGTGTGTGTGTGTGACGATGGGATTTGTTGCCTGTGGGTGCTTCTTGAGGTTTATTTTGTGTTTTGAGTAATAAAACAAGGGCCTATTATTTGTAATGAAACCTCGGTGTGTTTTCACATCTACTCAAGATATCGAATTATTTGATGACATTTTATTGGATGATTGATATGTCGACGTTTGCATGTGTTTTTCTCATTGCGTTTGATAACAAGTCATGATAATTCAATGATATGACCATGCGTGAGTGTGTGTATGCGCGGCCCGCGGGGGTGTGTGGGCGTGTGTGTCTATACAGTCGAAGGAGAGGGATTTGTGGTTTGCAGGAGGTATAGTATGTGCTTTAGGATGTTTGCACATGTGGGTGGTTGTTTGAATCTATACTTGTTCAATTGATGATTGGCATTACAATATTCATAGGTTCGAATTTCTTCTTCTTATCTTTACACAAAATAGGCGACCCAAGCACTGATTCTGCTAGGGCAATCTTTCCTGTAAAACCACGAGGGGGTCATCAAAACAAAATGATCAAGAAGCTCATTTTCACAGATAAACCGACGGAAGACAAGAAGAGAGTCTCGTTCAGCAACAATTTTGATCCCGTAAAAGACGCTTTCATGAAGGTAACTGTTTCTCCACTGTAATAGTCCCAGAGCCGGAGAATGTGCGGTGCGTGTGTGGGTGTGTTGAGAGTGACGTAATATTGAGTTGAATGTCAAGAAGTTCAGGGGCACCAATAGCGCAGATTATGACCCTTTTTATCAATGGGGCCACATTTCAATGGCAAACTATATCATCATCTTAGAAGTGTGGAATTAATATGTATTAAAATGATCGAAATTCAGAACCCCATATTTCTTCTGCTCTATAATATAAAACAGTACAGATTAACTACTCACTAGTCTAATATATTTTTATTTTCATGCCATATTACGATGCTTCAAAGTATTCAGAACATCTATTCTAGAAGGGGTTTGATGTGTGGGTGGGTGTGGGAGAGGGAGAACTGAGTGAGGTCGATTCCGAAAGGATCGGGATTAAAGACCGGGTAGACCTTCATCCTCTCCTATGTCAGACATTTCATTTACAGTTAATGAAAAGGGTAATCCACATCGAGAAAGGAAATTACAGAAAGGAAAATATTAACAAGATATTTTTTCTAGATGAACAATAATCATTGTCTGATAATTTAGTCCAAAGCCTTTCGATGAACGAAAAATCGTCGCCTACGATCAGCGCAGAACGAAATGCCGGGCTTTCGAATGCTGACGCAGGAAGTCATGAAGAGTAGTCACGATCAAAGAGAGAAAGATCCTGCAAAAAAGTTCACAAACAGTCTGCAGAGTATCAAGAGCGCCATCATGAAATAAACTGATCCTCATAGTTTTCCTTTTCCAGCTTTTTCCTTTGTTTTAGATTCCGAATTTTTAAATGTTCCTATTTTCTTCTCCCTTATTTCCCTTTTTTTTAGTTCTTCCATTTTTTTCTTTCATACCCTTCTTCTTCCTTTCAATCTTTCGTTCTTTGTTTTTCTTTCTTTCTTTAATTTTCTTACTTTTTTCTTTCTTTCTTATTTTCTTTTTTTTCTTTCTTTCTTTCTTTCTTTCCTTCTTTCTTTCTGTTTGTAAACCTCAATAAACCAGCATTCGTGAAATATGTTTGCTAGTGTTTTGTTTTGTTTATTTTGAATTTTGGATTTTTCTTTTTTGAATAACGAACTGCATTTTACTGTTAAAGCTTATGAGGAGAGTTTTCTAACAAAAACTTTATTTCTTTTGATAATCTCTTGGGATTACATGGTTTTCCTCCCCTTTTCTTCTTTTTCGTCTTCGTCTTCTTTTTTCCTTCTTGTTCTTCTTCTTGTTATTCTCCTCCTCCTTCTTGTTCTTCTCCTTCTTCTTCCTCTTCTATTCCTCCTCCTCCCCCTCCTTCTTCTTCTTCCTCTTCTTCTCCTTCTTCTTGTCTTTCCCCTGTTCTTGTATTACTGCCTGTCACGTATTGTATTCCGGGTGAAAAAATTACTTTCTTTCCGCTTTAAACCTTTGTAACCTCGGGAAGGTGGGAGAACGTGTATATTTCTTAAACGACATTCTGTCTCCAAGAAATACATAGCTAATTACTCTGTGGTGATTACTGTTCATCAAACAAATGACAGTATCGATTTTTGTTTGGTTATCTTTACGCAGATACTCAAGAGGAACAAAGACAACCGACCCTCTCACGAGCCAGCCCGAGGCGGTGAAAAGAAAAAGCCACCTCACCCGAATTTTGCCCAAATGTTGGAGTTGATGGACACTACCACGGTATCGCGTAAGTCAGATCGCATCAACGTCAATGACTTCCTCATGAATGCTTTCGTGAAGGACAAATCGCCCTTGAAGTTACTGCCGATGCTAATGCCACTATTGAAAAATTCTTCCTGAAACTAATGTCATGAATGTGCTTTAGCTGATTCCTCAATGTATGTGCCTTGATCTATTTTTCTTGATTACTTCGTGTATGCGCAGATGTCATTATTTTCCTAAACGTGTTTTTAAATAAAGTATTAAAAAAATTAAAAGTGTGAGAACATAAAAACGCACTAAACGGCCAAACAGCGGACTTGCAGACTGAATGCTAAAGACGTCTTTTCCTCGTGTGTTAACTTTTGTCCCTCTTTTTCTTCTAACACATTATGAGATAAATGTAATTATCAATGTAAACATGTAATTCCGTATTTCATTGCTCCAAATAAAAATCAGAAATAGAAATCCTTCAAAAATTCATTTTGCCGAATTGATCATCTGATCATGGGCCTGGCAGATACTGAGCAGCTCCAATTAAATTGACGCGGCCGAGACATGCGGGACTTGAACTCCCGACCTCCCGGTTGTGAGATGAACACCATGGCCCAACAAAGAACCAACTTCATTTTTATTGTAATACCTTTTTTTTTTTGCTTGTCAAATTTCTCGAGACCGAAAGCACCTCCATTTTGTAGTAAAAACCCTTTTTATTTTCCATGGCGAATTCACTTCAGCACCCCCACTAAAAAAAAAAAGTGGTGGACACTCTAGCAACTGAATAATTTACACCGGTCAATACAGATATTTGTGATCTTAATCCACATGTTCCGAAAAGAGTGAGACGTGGCTATTAAAGAACAACTTAACGAAAGAGTTATGTAGGCAAATCCGGGGGGGGGGGGCACTTCCATTGACGAGTGGATGCCGGGCGCCACCATGGGGTTTCGAAAAGCACCCTAAACATGTATTTTCCATTTTCTCATAACGCATTCATACAACAACCCGTCCCATTCGCTTAGTCTCACTCTATGCTCATCCTCCGACCCCCCCCCCCCCCCCGATGCCCTTGGTCTGATGACAAGGTCCGTCTTAATATTCCTTTCAGGTTTGCCATAATCAAGGGAAAGAAACGCCCGCTTTTGAGAAAATGGCTTGGCCTAACTTCGGACACTTTGTTGCAGGAATGCCTGTATACTGAGGAGATGGCTAAAAGTTACAATAGATATGAGAGCGGAAAAGGGAGGTATTGTTATTTTGATCAACATCGGATGATATTTTGCATGGATCCAGATTATTACGTAAATACCAAACACATTTGAAAGCGCTCCCTCTGAAAATGTGACATTTCGGGATAAAGTTCAATAAATGATAATTTCAATAGGAAACTCGATCTCGATTTCCGGATGAATCTGGTTAAAAGATAAAATGAAATTAGTCTCTCCCTCAAAGCAATAGTAACATTCTCTCATCTGAAATTCCAGTTTACTTACATTATAAGGAAACAAGAGTGAAATGAAATAGACTACTGTAATATGATAGCCTTTTATCGACATTCTGATAGATTGTTCTAGTTAGACGTCTGGAATCACCATTCTGTCGCTATAAAGACCGCCAACACGTCAATATACCAGACGACATGTAAATTCCTTCACAAACGACAAGAAATACACGCTTTCCCTCTCTTTCTCACTGAATTTTTCTTTCTCTCTCCTATTCCCAATTTTTCTCTTTCCCTACGACCTTGTTCTGCCACTCCCTTACACTCACTCACTCACTCCCCCCCCTCCCCCCCCCTCTCTCCCGCTTTCTCCCTTTCTCTTATTTCCTCTATTACTTCGAAAAAGATAGTCGCCTTGAGCAAAGAATCAATCAGGCAGGAAACATCATTATCCTCGTGTTAAGGAAGTTAGTTGGAGGAGTGTTTGGTCATTGTCATGATTGCCTTCATTAGAAAAGCATAAGTCAGAAGGCTAGTTGTCAATTTCCCGGATGTAAAGGTTTTCATTGGCGACATTATAAAATATTACATTGATGTCATTTATTGACATTTTACAGGAATCTGGCGATTTTCCTATTAATCGAGATGTTATTGAGGCAAAGACAAGGAAAAAATAAAAATGACGGTGTTTCCTTCGTTCTGTATCTCTAGCACATAAGGAAAACACGAAATGGAAATCATTTCATCTTTTGTAAATCAGAACCATCTATGTATTTATTTATTTTTTTACAGAATTTTTTCATCAAGTCTTCACATTATTAAATGCAACTTTAATAAGATACAACTAGCAATCACATCAAAACTCCCCCTTGTTATGTAGTTGTATAATCTTCTGGATGTAAGTTATTCTAGATTTCTTGGTTTACCCATCTACCAGACGGGGAATATCAGTACGATATATACAGTGCTTCTATAAATGGTTACGTTTTTAGTAAAGCTGACAAAGTCGATGCAATTGAAAGTAAGAAAACAAATATTTGTATATGTTCTAAAATCTTCTCAATCTGATGACAGCAAAAATTACGGCCGAATGACCGAATACTAAACTTCTATATCAAATGAAAAGAATGAATATAAAAAAAGCAGCATTACTTCCAATTAGACATAATCATGTTTTAGCATCCACTTCGCAGACGTTTCTGCAACGTTCGGAATCTATTGAAACTATCAAATTACAATGGACAGGTTAGAGGTTATTGGCGGACAGAGACAGCACACTGTCTGAAGATTCGGACCGGACAAAAAATTGCAAATATGTCGTGTGGTCGGAGATCAGGTCGACACTGCTGTTCACCGATTTTCGACAAAGACAGCTTTGTTCTGAAGGGCTTTTGACAAAAAGTTTGGCTTTGCGTTGTAGAAAGTGTCTGCAAAGTAATTGCAAAAATGCCTTATTTGATTAATCAAGCAGCCATTATTAGGTACTGATCGGGGGGGGGGGGGGGTTGTACGGGCGCATCCCGTTAAATGAGCAAAGACCTTTTTTTTCTTCGTAAAATTTTAAGGCATATACGCACCCCTTTAAAGTCCTGCTCTGGAGTTCAAATATCATTATTTTTTTTATTATTTATATCTGGGATGCCAACTTGTATAGGTTTTTCTAAACCATGTATTGCAGCACATGGAATTTATTTATTCCATTTTGTCTTGTTAAATAAAATAAAATGTATGAAACTGTTACCTTTATGTATTTTATAACAATTGTTTAAGAATTGTGAGTCATTTTTTTCATTGTCACGAAACCAAGCTGAAGTATATTCTCGCCTTGATGTAAAGAAATACCTGTGACTATAAGCTTGCGAGAAGAAGTCGATTTTATCAAGACCCAAGATGATATTCACCACAAATGTGTATATATTTCAACACAAGTGCAATAAGATATCAGCTCTGAGACTTACGTCTCCCTCTCTTTCTTAGGTATACTATCTTCTTACACAAATGCACTTTCCTTCCACTAAATATAACCCATCGTTACATAAATATAATCCACTGTTAAATGAAATAAAGAAATACATAGATAATTACCCATCCTATGTATCCTTTCCGAAACTACATATAGCCAATCAAAGCTCACGACTGACTAATATATTATTCCTTATCTCGAGATATGTAATATATGTATAAAGGGATACATATAGAAAGTACTTGGACCAATTATTTTAAAGGACCACCTTACATAAGTGTCGGGAGATGCATACATTGAGAAACTTCATTTGGCCAATCACATCATAGGAGTTCCGTACTTATGTTTTCTTGTTCCTCGTCTGGAGATAGATATGAAGCATTATATAGTGTCTAGACATGATAGAAAGTTTTATGAATAGAAACTCTTCCTGACCAATCGCAGTTTAGAACTTTCTTACATAAACTGTGTTTTCCACAGCCTTTTGATTATAATCTTTCATTATTCCAACATGACTCTACGAAAATGGACATGAATGTTTAAAGAATTATTTATTTTGCAAGATAACATTGCATTGAAAATCATTCATTTAAAACTCTTCTACTTCACTATTTGGCTGAAATATTTTTTTGTCTTAATACGTCTTTATTTAAGTACTCTTTACTAAATTCCACAGAAAACCAAATATGCCGTGTTTTTTTTTACAATGAAACACAATTTGCTTAACCCCCTGCAAAATTTGAAAAAGATATATTTAGAAATGGTAATTAGAAATATGTGTAAAATTGTGCGAATACTCATTGAATGTGATTACAAATTGCCCTCCTAATATATATGTCCGGACGATCCGGTATACAATAAAGACATAAAATACATGAAATTCAAAATGATTTTGTGCAATCATTTAATTTCTTGAAAGCAAAATTTACTCAACCTCCCGCTTAATGTGATATCATATACCTGATATCTTCTCTTACATGTCTAATGATTATTAGAAGTTATATGCAATTACATATGATGTCATTACGTAACTTGTTATTTACTTGTATCTGGCGACCCCAACTCAAGCTCTGCTTTTCGGGTTTTCGCCTCCTTCAAATTTGTATCGAAATATATACTGTATTCGTTACTATGTCAAATATTATTTTGTATCTGTTTGAAGGAAATAAATGTGATTTTCAATTCAATTCAATTCAAGTTTGCAAATATCATTTTAGTAATTTTTTGAATTACCCTTTTATATACCGACATTCAATAAAGGTCACAATTATGTATGATTGTGAATTTAAAATTCAAAATTAAATCTAAATACAGTCCTTACTATCTTTAGAAACCTAATATTCTTGACCTTCCACAGCATCCAAGAAAAGAAGTGTGCCAATATCTGTGAAATATTATTGTACATTGACCTCTTTACAGGTTGATAGTATCGGTATTCAATAAAAACAAGAACTTATTGTGATGAAAAACAGAATACTTCAAACAACTCTGCACAATCTTTAAAAATGAAAGCCGATGGCATCGACCTGTTTGATAAAAGGTGACGAACTATTGATCAGAATGGCGAAATTAAATGTTTTGCATCGAGCTGCTGCGTCATCCGGGGACGTAATAGGTATTACCCCATGCTAATCATGACCAATAGATATTAATGAAATCATTGGTGTATATGTCAACAGTGATGTCTGAGCAATTTGCTAGGATTTGACGTAAGCAAATCCTGATCGGGTTAGGGCGGTTCAGAAAAAAAGCCTCTATATGAGGTCAAGAGCATGTTCATTCAACCGATATTTGCAATCTTCTTGGCATATTCCACGAGCAAATAATTTCAATTTTATTATAGGATTGAAAGATAAATTTGTGTTCCATCTTCATAATGTACACTGTATTTTTGAAATAGGATTGAAGCTATTAAGTATGCCCCTAAATTATCTGTTTCTTTTTAGAAATGAATTGATTCAAAAGTGGAATTGTTTTCCTTTATTTATAAAAATAAAGAATTACGCTGTGATGGAAACAAAATAACGTCAGTACGTAATATGTGTGTGTGTGTGCAATAAAGTCAGTACTATAAATATATATATACGTATGTATGTGTGTGTGTGTGTGGGAGAGAGATGGAGGGTGAAGGTGTGTTTGTGTGTGTGTGAGGATGTGTGTAGGGGGATGCCTGTATCTGTGAAAATGTTCACCTACTTGCTTTTTTAAAAGTTAGCATAACTACGTAGAAATTGGCCTTCACATTTAGGGCTATGTTTTATTTACTACTCACACCCTCTTACACACACACGCTCACGAACTTCACACGCATGCGAGCACACCCTCTCATCCAACCACACACACACATAGGTCGCATCCTCATTGTTTCTCCCACAGACACACCTGATCCGAGACACATACACTCACCACATATCCACACCCACCTTACCCACACACGCACACTGTCTTATCGATCCAGGTACCATCGCACTATGAACGCGGTCAGGATAAAAATACCGAATGAGAACAAAGGATATAGAAAGTGGGTATGATGTATTTTTCTTCAGTCAGACATGATTCCACCTGATCACCGAAGATGATAAATGCGACTGCCCAACAGATTTATTCACATGGAAACTGATCTTTTCGCATTTAAAGCCTTTGTATCCTCATTGCCCTACTTCTCCAAAGCTATATACAAGAGGAAAAAGAGGACAGAGATTACAGACAGCCGATAAACAAATTGACCCGTATTCTGAACCCGGGTTTAAACTAAACCATGGTTTAAAGCTGTGGTTTAACTATGGAGAGCCAATTGGGGCACAAATCCCTTACAGTACAGATCCTATTCATTAACTCATTTGACACATGAATATTGTTCGTAATTGTCTATTGAAGTATTCTGAAGTAATTTTCTTCATTACAAACGCAATAGGAAACAAAATAGTGAACATAAGAGATATACAATATAAACAGCATTTTTTTTAGCAATTGGCTCCCCATAATTTTAGCACAGAGTTTGAGTTAGACCGTGGTCTAAGTTAAACATGACTTCAGAATACGGGGGTAAAAGGGGGTATGAGTGTATTTTCTTTGAGTTCTGTATATTATGTATTTCTATTGTCATGCATGTTTTATGTATTTGTTATTTTGCACGGCCCCTTTGTAAACCAGCCTAGTAGCTGAACAGGGCTTTTACCGTCAATAAATAAATGAATCAAATCAAATATAAGATCGTCCCACGTTCGTCTGTTAGCCAAATTATATTTAGAACTTGCACGACTCATAACGGATACAAGAATATAGAAATGTATTGTCAAATGGCTTTCATTACATTGAATAACATTAAAATATTTGTCAAAAATTGATGAATCAAAGTAGCAGATTCTACCTAGATTCTGGACAAACTTCATTATTTGCAGTTCTTCATCAGCTCCGAAACTAAGGACGAAACAACTGTGTTCTCTTTATTTTCGTTTTTTTAAAACAAAGCCACATATTCGTATTCACAATGCATATAACATTTTTCATTTATTTGATGTACGATATAATAGCATTGTTGATAAAATGTCTTGCTCAAGGGCATTGGTGCCGAACCGGGAATCGAACCCCGATCCTTGGATCTCCGATCAAGCACCTTATGACCACTCGGCCACGGCACCTCCACTATTTACTGTGTTCTTGATTTCGTACTGGGTCGTGGAAGCTAATGCTCCTTCGTTTTCCTTATATGCGTGAAAGAGTCCATCATCTGTGATATTGTATCCTGCAATTTTATGCAAAACTGCACGGAAAGGAACGAAAAACTAACACAATTCCTCATTGGACATACATCGGTCGTCACTGTATATACAGTACATGTATGTACACTCTAAATTCCAAGGATTTGAATTAAATTCTGATCGGCTGTGAAAAGTGACCAGCCGAACTTTGAAATTATTTTAAATCTTAAGGAGCAACTTCTACATCTCAATAGTATTATATTCAAATCTTAGATTTATGTTTAAATCAAAAAGGTTTAAATCTAAATCTAATATTGTGCTGGTCACTATTCACAGCCGATCTGGATTTATTTTAAATCCTTGGAATTTAGGGTGTATACAATGTTTTGCATCTTTATGCGACTAAAATGTAGTAAACGAATAAGCTCTTGTTTAAAAATTTTCTAAGAATAACCTTAAAGGTCAAGTCCACCTCAGAAAAATGTTGATTTGAATTAATAGAGAAATCAGACAAGCACAAGACTGAAAATTTCATCAAAATCGGATGTAAAATAAGAAAGGTATGACATTTCAAAGTTTCGCTTATTTTTAACAAAATAGTTACATGAACGAGCCAGTTACATCCAAATGAGAGAGTCGATGATGTCACTCACTCACCATTTTTTTTGTTTTTATTGTTTGAATTATACAATATTTCAATTATTACATATTTGATGATTAGGACCTCCTTGCCTGAAGCACAAAATGTTAAAATAATGTAATTCCACGTGTTCAGGTAGGAATGAAACTTCATTTCACATGACAATGATCAGAAAATCAAAATATTTCATATTTCATATAATAAAATACAACAGAAATAGTGAGTGAGTGATGTCATCAGTTCACTCATTTGCATACCGACCGAGATGTGCATATAACTGTTTTGTGAAATGAAGCGAAACTTTAAAATGTAATAACTTTCTTATTTTACATGCGATTTTGATGAAATTTTCAGTGTTATGCTTGTTGAATTTTTCTCTTTTTATTCAAATCAAGTTTTTGTTGGGGTGGACTTGTCCTTTAACAATAGGGGTTTTGAGCATTAATAAGCTTTCTGCAAGCATGCATTATTTAATGTATTTGGAAGTGGTGCTGTTGAAAGTGAAAAACACAAAACATTTCATCCGTCATCATGATGTTCAATCACATTAATTTGAGCAGCGGACCGAACATGGTGGCTCAGTGGAAGAGAGCTCCCGAATCATCAATATACCAAACACTTATAACATTGGCGAACCTAGGATTTTCCACAGGGGGGGGGCAAAAGTAAAATTTTTGTACCAGAAAAAAATATTGACAAGCAAAAAAAAATCAAAAAAAAAAAACAAAAAATGAACGTCTTCAAGCTCGTCAGGAGGGGCAATAAAGGTCTTCAAGCTCGTCGGGGGGGAGGTCTTTCAAACATGTCAGACTGCCCCCACTGCCCCCCCCCCCTCGTTGGTACGCTATAGTGACTTACAATATGGGTCCTTCTACCTTCTTATCAGAAGCTTCACGTATGAGGATAGAGAAGGATAATGATAACTTATACAGGGCCCGCTGGGAGAACAGTTCATCAGAGGTGCAGTGGCTATACCCTAGGAATATTATTATGATTATTGATATTATTATCATCATTCTTATTATTTATTATTCTCATCATTCAATTCAAGTTTATTCAACCAAAAAAATGTGTATATACAAATCATGCAGTGTACATATTATGCAACAAATGGTACACAATATGGCTAGGACCATAAAAAAATCAAACTGCCTGGAGAGAATGGCCCCTAAAACAATAGCCTTGACATAATTTACAATCAGAAAAGAAAACTAAGAAAACCCAAATTTTATCAGCAGATATATAAATGTATAAACATACACACACCATCACACACATACACACGTACACACGCAAACCCTGGTGATTTTATAGATTTTTATGATTATTATTATTGTTGTTGTGGTTGTTATTGTGTTTTTTCACTTCAACGGCGGATTCATACATTCTTATGTCATTGGAATGCTCAATAGATATTGAATGGACCTGAAATAGTTATGTATACAAAAAATTACATGCCATACAACCTACGCAAGTCGCAAGCGTGAGAACAGTGATTCTATTATCTCTACAAAGTTAATATTTTTAGAATGTTTTTCATCAAAACTAAGATTTAATATGAACAATGTAGCGACATAACGAGACATGAGAACAAACATGCAGACTTTGTAATCGAGCATGGTAGTTTAGGTAAAAGATTTGAAGAAATCGAAATTCGTGAAATTTTCAGCGACTAGGTCTGTTATGGTAATGATGAATTATATTGCAAATTGCGCTATTCACTTAATTTTGCATTTGGTGTTAAGAAAAGTACGAGTTGGATAGTACATAGTTACTCAAGAGATTTCAATAAGATAAAAACAAAACATCTAATATCGAAACAATATATTTCAATAAACCGCTTCAAGAGTTAATCTTAAAACCTTGGTACTAAACTTTTACAATATTCCGCACCATACTTCAGTACGAGTACGTATCATTCATTCTAAGTGTACTAGGGTCCGTTGCAGAAAGAGTTGCGTTTAAACGCAAGTCAAAAAATCAATCGCAAGTCTCAAATGCGCGCTGTTGATTGGTTGAAAATCAAGTTGCGCATGATTTTTAGAGTTGCGATTGATTGCAACTCTTTCTGCAACGGGCCCCTGGACGGATGAATGGATTTCATGATTTTTATAGGTATTGACAACGGTATAAGAATGACAAATTGGTTCTTTCAAGAAAAAATCATGAAAATGCGATTAGCATGATTAAAGATTACATGATGAGGGAGAATGAAAAGCAGGTCATTTCTTAAGATTTCGTCTCGTGCGACCGTAGATGACTCTTGAACGTGTTATGAATGGATGTGATAGAAAAATACATTTGGCTTCCAGCTTTCGTAAATTGCCAATTTATTCGGACTTATTATCGATCGAGAATAACAATGCATACAAAAGCCTGTCGGCCTCTTTGCTTATCCAGCAGTTGGGGGAATATAAGCTCAATCGGTAATGGAGCCAAGGTGTTGCATTGCATATCAAATTTTTACTTAATGAATAAGAATAACGGTAATTAGAACCGGCAGATAGCTTTTCAAGATTTATTTCTTTATGATTTCTTTTTCGATAAAGTTGTACATCTTTAATTCCAATTGAACGCTCAAGGTCGACGTTGAAATTGGCTTATAACTAGATAATGTGTTAATAATGTAACCTTATACTTAGTTGTGTTATGAGTAAAAAAAAAATGAGGGGACTTAACACGTCGTTTGGGGCAAAATTTCTACGAAGTTGCGAGTGAGCAAAGCGAGCTAGCACTTGTTTAAACCTCCTACAGACCTTAAAAAGATTTTTTTTTACATAAAATCCAAAGAAATATATCCTATTTCACCTTCTTTCTTTCATTTTTTTTTTCATTCTTGGTCGAGAACTTTAAGGGGCCATGGCCCTCCAAGCCCAACTCAAACGTCAGAGCATGTAATTCATTGGTTTCATTGACGTCATTAAATAATTAAATGCTTCAAGGCTATATGAAACCATACGAAAACGTAAAGAAAAGATATTGAGAACATAACTAGATATTAGATAGACTTTAAAAAAAATACCTTTCCCAACGGAAATATCAAATTGAGTGCAGTCATTACAATTCCAGAAATCAGAGTCAATGCCATTAACGGCATTTCTTTTAAAGCAATTTTGTAATTATAATTGAGGTTAAGCTGTAAAAGATGCAAGGATTTACGATGAACTTCAAACATATTCGTAATGTGATTTGAATGGTGCATTCAGTTGCGTGCCTAGGATTTTCCAGAGGGGCGGGGGGGGGGGATTCGTCCGCCACAAATTTGACAAGCCCCCCCCCCAAAAAAAGGTCTTCAACCGCATGTATAGGACATTTCGCACCAGAAAAAAAGGTCTTCAGCAAGTTCATAGTAGGGGGCCACTTTTTTTTTTGGGGGGGGGGGGGGGGGGGCAGTCTGCCCCTGCCCCCCCCCATATGTACGCTTGTGGGTGCATCTAATAGTGGCTTATCAACCTTCATTCCATATGGTATATTTCAATGAATATCTATTAAAACCAATGTCGAACCTTTCGTCTTTCTCTTCCGAATAGAAATTTGTACCCTCCGTGTAACCGTCGTAAATGAGTACATATCTAAATAAAACAAATATCTTCCTGCGTTGATTCAAAGATTAGCAATTCATGTTATGTGTTCAGTTGCGATGACATTTAGTGCTAGTTGGAAGATGGATGTGTGGGGAGGGGGTGGTTTCTTAACGGTTCTTACAAGCGTTTTCTCTTTTGAATTTACTGCATATCCAGGCATGCATTGAAGTGGAAATAAAATGTGATTATGATTCTCCAAACCTTGAGAATAAATGCAAGAGAGAAAAAAGGAAGATGTAGTTGGGTTTATTTTGGGGCTCATAAAACAAAATCCCACGACATTAAGAATTCATTACCGATGTATTTTCTCCACGAGCCATGGAATAACAATGCACTTACTACCGACGTGGCTCTATTTCTTTCCTTATTACGTAAATCTCAATTGTTCACCGTGATCTGCCTCGAATTGTATATCGATATCAAGTCATTATTCTACCCTGGTTTGATAAGAACTTATTAAAAATGATTCCCTTGAACGCCAGTTCTAACGGCGTAAACAAGGATGTAAGGGATTAGATATTCATTGCATGTGTTTGTATCTAATGAACGACTGAGTGCCAAACTAATTGAGTTCGAGAGAATCCTATAGCTTTTAATCTCCCAAGGGATCTGATATGAAATCTCGTGACAAGGAAATGAAAATGTAGTTCCAGTGCAGCAAAAGATAAATATGCATTTTCTAAAATGTAATCTCTTCTCTCGGTGGTATCCGATAATGGTTTTGCATCCCTTATTTAATTTTTTTTTTTTTTACCTTTTTAGGTGTTTTTTTATAGGTATGCATGTTTGTGCTTGAATGACGGTGTGTGTGTGTGCCTGTGTATTTGATGCATGCGATTGCATTGCCTGATATTTTGAGAGGTGTTTGTATGGTTTAATGATGTGTCTGTTTACTTTGTACTAAATCTTTTTTTAGCGATATTTAAAATCTAACTCAAGCTAATACCCCCCCCCCCAAAAAAAAAAAGTATTTAAAAAAAAATAATAAATGAGAAAATAAGGGATTGAAACTGAAGGATATGCAGTCCCGCCGATATAAATAACTTCTATTATAAATAAAAAAAGAATAAACATGATATAAAATATAAACAGATTTCCGGAGGTCACAATTTTCGTACAATTTTGTAATTGCTATGTAAACTAATTGTTAACAATTTGTCGACATTTTCGGCATTCTATAAAACTTTCGCTTTAGCCTGGAATTTTTTTTATTAAAATCGCCAAATTGAAAAGAAAAATAAAAACGCGATACAAAATATTTCCAGTGACGGTTTATTTTTATTTAGATGATGATGTCTTTGGCACATTGTTTTGACAAAGAAGAACTGTTAATGAATGGTCTTGTAACTTTCCAAGAACTCTGGTATATTACGATGATACATTGTATACAACATATGGGATGCAAATATATTGAACTATTACATAGTTTATAAATTGAAGTACTATAATTATGGAAAATGGTGTTTGAAATTTGACAATATTCTAATTAAGTTCATTTATAAACGATTTTTTTCTGTTAAAGGATAGTTGGTCGAAATTAAATTTTGATCAATTGAAAACTGCACTATTTCAATCATAATGAATTGAATTTGAATATTAAGTGAGCGTTTTCCAAATCAAAAAAAGAAAATCAAAAGTTTCAATATGACTTGTTTAAGGACGTTTCGCAGTGAAAATGAAATCTATGTCTTTTTCAAGAAATTTTGCACAGAGTTACTAAATATTCCAAATATGCAAAACTTAACATGGGTTCAGGTGGTTGATTTTGTTTGCTCTGAAGCTTCAAAGTTCACCCATTTGAAAGGTCTCGAGAAATACGCGATAAAAATAATTTTGCATTTTTAGACACCACGAGACAACGAAACGTTGAGTTTAAACCTTTACTTCTCAGTAAAAATCATTCTAAAGTTCACCAAAATTGTATAAATAGGATTAAACAATTCACCCATAGTGCTATACGTCTGCTCTTCAAGAGTGGCAGCACCTTGAATTAAAAAAAAAATCGAAATTCATTAAACAAATTTAAGTACAATAAATGCTGCACTTTGTTTAAAACACATATGTAATTTTCACAAAATTGTGCATGGTTGTAGAGAAAGGTATGTTAAAGAAGGGTGAATATCACAAATTGGGGGTTCATGTGCTTCTTTCCAATCTATCTGCACTTTTGTTGGGGCAAAATAATGTGTCTTTAAAAAACCTCAAATCGAGTCAAAAGGCTTGTATTTGTATAAAGGAAAATTCTACACTACTATTCCATTTAATCAAACTCGAGGTTATATTCGTCATACTTCGCAGCTGCACTGCCGTGTAAAGTATTCTGAAGAGGCGTTTACAAATTTGGTCCAATGGTTATTTTTTAGCGAATGGCTTTGTAAAATAAGAATTCAAGAATTACTGTTAGAGTGCCGACATGACTAAAAAAAAAACAGTTGATACCTGTAGCTGATTACTCGCCTGTTCGCCTATTATGACGTCAATGCTCATTGAGTAAAACAAATATATAATAATTATACTTACTTATATACCGCTTAATACTTACTTTGTCAGAAGTCTCTAAGCGCTTTACAGTATGCAGCATAATTACCCTGGCTTTAGCAGTGCAGCTGTTACGCGCGTTGGGTTTCAAGGAATAAATTCCTGCCAGGTACCCATTTACCTCACCTGAGCAGGGGTCCGTTGCAGAAAGAGTTGCGTTTAAACGCAAACCCCCAAAATCAGTCGCAAGTCCCAAATGCGCGCTGTTGATTGGTTGAAAATAAAGTTACGCATGATTTTTAGAGTTGCGATTGATTGCAACTCTTTCTGCAACGGGCCCCAGATAAGGGTGCGCATAAATATAACTGGGAACGTCTTTAAACAAAGAACGCTTGCAATAAGACCAGGAAAGTATAACCGGTATCATTCCAGGTATGGATAGTCATTGCTCACACGATAAATTAAATAAAACCAGACCGAAGTGGACTCCTTGGGATAGGCCATGATTCTCAGGGTAAATTTCATAGTTTGTGTGCGATAGGTCATCAAAGCGGCATTTTATCCTCCGGAGTTTATTTCGTGTTCATGTAATTACAGTGATTTACTCTCATCACGGATTGAGGAATTGTATGTGTTTACCCCTTCCAACAAGTGTCCGTGAGGGCAGGGGCGGCGGAGCAAAGTTGAAAGTGGTGGGGGGGGGGCGGGGCACGGGAAAAAAGGGTACTATCTTAAACATGGCCGTATGCAGAAATATTTCGCAGGGGGGGGGGCGGCAAGCGTAGTCTATTCGGAAAAACTCAAAACCGAGGGAGCTAAGCGACCGAGCTTATCTCTGAGGCGCTTTTGCATTTTTTAAAGTGAAAATGATGGATTTTGTGCATACTTTTGGTGAATTTTGTGAAAATCTTTTGTAAAAAAGGTGAGTTTACAAAATTTCAACTGCCCCCTGCCGCCTCTCCGCTGCGTACGACCACGATCTTAAGACAAAGAAAACAGACTTATCTACCCCATCCACTTGACTCTCATGAAACTTATGGCACGTAGGATTATGTTTACTATTTTTTTAGCCTTCGACACCATTAATTATGATATTTTACTTAACAAATTACATCATTATGGAGTGCGTGGGAAGGACTTGGAGTGGTTCAGGAACTACCTCTTCAATAGAAAGCAATATGACTTTTTAAACTGTTGCAATTCTCAAATGAAAAAAAAAAATATTGTGGAGTTCCACAGGGTAGTCTTTTAGGTCCGATTTTGTTTGTAGTTTATATTAATGATTTTTGTAGATCATCAGATGTTCTTTCTTTCATTCTCTTTGCGGACGACTCTAACTTATTTTTTTCACACAAAAATCCTCTTCACCTTGCTGATATAATCAACTCTGAACTAGAAAATGTCACCGAATGGATAAGAACAAATAAATTGTCACTAAATTTTCAAAAAAACAAAATATATGTTGTTTAGCAACTCTATAAATACACTTGCTGATGATATCATTTTGGATGAACTCCCTTGGAAAATGTATCCCATATTAAGTTTCTTGGAATAACAGTCGATAATAAGCTCTCATGGAAATTTCACGTAGATAACAAATTATGTAAAAACTATTTCACGCAACAATGGTATAATTAACAAGCTTAAATTTTGTTTACCATTATCGTCCCTGCTTATATTATATTCATCCCTTATATTGCCTTATTTAAATTATGGAATTTTAGCGTGGGGTAATACACAACAAACACTCTTAGACAAATTACTCCTATTACAAAAGAAGTCTCTTATGTCACACAGCATATTTGTCTCATACTGACCCACTATTTTTTAAAATAAAATATTGAAAATTAAAGACTTATATTTGTTTAATCTCGGTCAGTTTATGTATAACTATAACAACAACAACCTCCCAAATGTATTTAATTCAATGTTTCCAAAAAATCAATCCAATCACAACTATCCAACGAGGCGATTGGGTGAATTTCATTTACCACTTTTAAGAACTGTGCGGGCTCAGAACACATTTATATATGATGGACCGAAGTTATGGAACTCACTTCATAATGATATAACAAATGCAAAATCTTTGAACTCTTGACTAAATTCAAATTATCTTTATTAAAACCTTATAATACACTCCCAAATTAAGTTTAATTCATCATCTCTGTCAAGTCATCATTATTACTTTAAAGAATACAATTAAAACATAAAATAAATATTATCCTTTTTTATTGAAAAACCTCATACATTATTGTGTCTATCCTCTCCTCTATTTTCTCTTTCTCTCCTGTCCGCTTATCCGCCTTCCTACCGGTTATTTGTTTACGGCATCAATAACATTTTTCGTGCATCATATTCTTTCCGGGTTATTTTATATATTTTTTCTCCTTTTATACACATCATTGAATCCAGTTTGCTTGAGTCCACGATGGCATGTGTTCTATCTACGTACAGCAGCACCTATCCATCTTCTCAGGGCATTCTCCCCTTTTTTGTCCTTCTTTTTTTCAGGGGGGGGGTGGGATTGGGAAGGGTGGATATATTTTAGGACGAGTTGTTTTGTCCTTTATCAAACTATATTTTTTATAACTTCGTATTTATTTTGTGAGTATTTCCCTCTCATTTATTTATTTTTTTCTCATTTAATTATCTGTATTTATACTTTGTTATTTTGTTATTTGTTGTGTTATCTATTTTTTGAGGGGCCCACATTGTAAAAGCATTGCTTTTTAGTGGGTCCCTCCATTTCCATCTAAATTTAATTTCTATTGAAAAATAGTATACATATTTAAAACCTACAATGTGTTGCCCAAATTGTCTAAGTGTTTCTTTCACAACATATGTATTATTATTTTTTTTTGCAACGGATGCAAATATTTATGTTTATATATGGTATACAATTTGTTTTTGTTTGATGGAAGTGAAATAAATAAATTTGAATTTGAATTTGTATGCACTTGCAGAAGGAAGCAGAACGGGGCTAAATAAACAAAACCGGGCGCTCATCGGGCAAGAAATTAATGTTTTTATTCAGGACAACATGTCTGGTATGAAGAACAGACACCTATGAAAAGACGAAGGGGCACTCGTCAACACTAACAGGTCCTTCTCAGGTGAAACGGGCGGAGGACATTTTCGTGAGGGGCACTTTTCTTTGGTAAAGAGGGGCACTGATTCTAGAAAGGGCACTTACAAGAAGGCACGGGAGCACTTGCTCAGACATAAAAAACAGGTCCTTCTCATGGGCACAAGGTCACAGAACACGTTCGTGAGGGCACTTTTCTTGGGTAAAAAGGGGGCACTGTTACAAGAAATGGCACCTGACAAAAGGGCACTTGATGATGGCAAAAATCAGACTAACCTGAGATTTCTGTTTTCTCACGTTAAAACTTTTATGCAACAGGCCCTCAGGTGAAAAGGGCACAGAACACGTCCGTAAGGGGCCATTTTGGGAAAAATTGGTACTTGTACGGGAAAGGGCGCTTGGTAACACCTAAAACGGGTCATCTTCCGATGAAATGGGCACGGTACACATTCGTGAGGAGGCATTTTTCCTGCTTAAAAAGGGCAAAATTTTCAGTGCTTCAAAAAGTTTTTTTAAAAGATGTATGACAAATCAATTGACAAAAATATTGCCCAAACTGATTTTTTAACGCTTTTAACATATATTCTGATTTGCTCTCCTTTCTCTTCTTTTCTGCTTGACTGCTTGCGATGTCGTGTCACTTTATATTGTATTGTTAGATCCGATGTGGTTAAGACGTATTCGGAAATAATCAATGCTTTTAAAGCAGTAATTTACGAGTAGGGGTACTTACCCTGTTGGGGGAGGGGCAAAGCCCTGCTCGGCCATAGGTTATATGCAACACTTAATTCAAATCAGTGACGTACTGGACCCCCAACAAAATATAATGCACAACATGACAAATATGGATTATTATCTGTAAACCCGCGAGTGAGGGACGCAAGTGAATAATTTTTGTTGCCTCTTCATTTTGAAATTCTTAGATTTCTTTGTTTCTGTGTTAAATGCGCAAATTCATGTATGCGTGTGTACATGTTTCTAAAACGGGTAAAATAATAGGTAAATTGTCATTAGGTCTAAATTGACCGCTTTGTGTTTTTTTTTATATATTTCATGATATATTTTAAAGGGGACCGATCTTCAATTATAGCTCGATCTTCTTCTCGATCTTCTTCTCCCCTTTCTTCTTCTTCTTATTCTATTTCTTCTTCTTGTTTTTTTCTTCTTCTTTTTCTTCTTCTTCTACTTCTACTACTACTACTACTACTACTACTTTTTCTCCTTCTTCTTTTTCTTCTCCTTCTTCTTCTTTTTTTCCATTCTACTGCTACTTCTTTTTCTTCTTTTTTTTCTTCTTCTTTTTTCTACTTCTTCTTTTTCTTCTTCTTTTTCTTTTTCTTCTTCTTCTTCTTCCTGCAGTCAGGTTAGTAGCAAAGGGAGCATTTTAGGAATTAGAACGGAACGATGAATAGCGAGTTTTCGGAGTTCCAACGGGGACGGCTTTTGGCACATAGTAAATGCACTGGAAATTCCAGACAAATCACAATGAAATCCTTGTCGAAAATTGTTGAACCAAGAGAGTAAATCTCATAAGATTCGGAGATTACGAAAAAAAATGTCGTTTGTCCAGAAGCACGGACGAAACTGCTGATTTCATTCACCAAATTTCTAGAAAGACTGCTTTGTTATGACGGGCTTTTTGACGATAGATTCTCTATTTTCCAGAAATCGTCCGCGTAGTAGTTGCGGAAACTCTGTAACATGAAGCTTGGGGCAATCAAAGAAGAGACAGCGGAGGCAGAGTGGGGGAGTATATATAGGGCCTGGGAAGAGGTCAAGATGTGAAGGCCTGTGGGTTGTCCCGAATCAAGAAGCAAGGAATTCCTCATAAACATCTGTTAGTGTGCCAGAGGGTCGACCTGATACATATATACTTTTTTCATTAAGTGATTGGAAATAAATTGGGAGAAAATGATGATGGCCAATATTAATTGATCTATATTGCAAAATAAGAATGGGCGAAAGCAGTATATGACCATTGTTTCTTCCGGGTAAAATTTTGTGGTAAAGATAATATTGTGGAAGTTGTGCAGTACAGATGTTAAGTCAGATGCAAGAACGTGGGTGTTACTATGCGATGAGGGGTGAAAGATAATAATGAGCTCGTTGAAACGGAAAACACTGCGAATTTTTAAGTGCTTTCATTGGCTTTATCATTTTGTAAGCAAATTGTAGTCATATACTTCTTGGATTTTTCTTTTATAAGATGATTTCAAATTAATATCATGGATAACTGCTTTAAGCTATTATATCAACATATCTTACCATAACACGCATTTGCATTTAAATTGTTTTTTGGCTCCCATATAAGCGGGAGAAATCACTTTATGCTTTAAATGTATATAAATATGTGAAAATCCATTAAAACCTATTTGACAGTCCAATGTTAAAAACGGCCCTTAAGATATCAAAGGATAAAGTACTTTTACTTCTTCTCCTCAATTCCTTTTATCGCTTTACTTCTAATCCTTGTTTCATGTATCTTCTTTTCCCCCACATCTCTGCCATCTCATTTAATTTTCCCTTCCCTTAATTATTTTTGTTTCCGTTCTATCTATTTTCTTCTTTAAACTTCAACCTATGCAGAACCTATGAGTATACATATGAAGAGCTTGATTCCAAAAGGAGCTAAATCCCCTTTTGACCAAATTGATTTTTTGACACTTTGACACGGGAATGAAATGCAACATATCGCATTTGATTTTTTTTTTTTTTTTTTTTGGGGGGGGGAAACGTTGGTAAAATTTGATTACAAATTTGAGTTTTGTTCCAAAAGGAGGTAAATCCACTATACGGTTATTTAAAATCTATTATTTTTCCTATTTTTCCTAAAGTTATGCAGTTATATTTTTAGGTACATGTTGTAAATACAAGTTAACACCGTCAGTGCAAATTTTGCTGAAACAATAGAATTTTACAATATTATGAATATTTTTGAATTTAGCTCCTTTTGGAATTAGATATCGAAAAGTCGCCGTTCTTAGAAAAATTGACAAAATATCTTTTTTTTTGTAATTTTCAATGGATAAACATCAGAAAAGTTGTGAAATCTATTCTGATAGCCATATTTATGTGTTTCGTATTAAATTTCCAATATCAAACATGTTTAAATTGGCAAAAAGTGACATTTTACTAAGGTTGTGTTCCAAATTGAGCAAAATGCATGAAATTAATAATGGATGCTAGATTTTTGAAATCATGATTTAATTAATCTAAGATGATAGTACTCTGATTATATCAAAATAAACAGCAGTGGCTAATGGAAAGCGGTGAATTTAAATACCTTGATTTACAGAAAAATACCAAAAGTGGATTTAGCTCCTTCTTGAAACAAAACTCTTCGATATCATTATATGAGTACAAATTCGAATCTAAATATCGATAAATCATAGGGCCATCCAGGTGGAAGAAGGGATCAACTTTCATTAGATATTGTTTTACAGTAATTACAGTCAGCGCTGCATACACTGTAAAAACTGCAGTGTTAAAACTGAAACCAATTGGTGTTAATAGAGGACCACACCCTGAGGTGTTAAAATTACACCCTAGAGATTAAACATAACACCAAAGAGTGTAAATGTAACAACAAAAGTTGTTGTAATAACACCTATAGGTGTAAAATTAAAACCACCAGTTTAACACCGGTGTAAAATAACTGGTGTGGTCCTATATGTACACCGGTTAACACCACAGTTTTTGCTGTGTAATATGACTTAAAGTAGGCCCTATACTAAAAAAAAATTATAAAATTTTCTGGGACGCACTCTACAATAATATATTTATCAATTGTTACCTTTTCAAAAGAAAATGCAATAAGTCGAAACTGTATATATATATATATATATATATATATATATATATATATATATATATATAAATATATGTGTGTGTGAGGGTGTGTGTGTATTAGAATAGTATGCTGTGAGAGAATATAAAGAGCATTGATACAGATAACATTTATGCTAAGCCTGCCATTTGTCTTTCACAGCATGTTTAAATTAAAAAGAGTTGACAAAGTTGTTGTACAAGTATAATGTCTCATATTTTATGTTTGTGTGCGCATTAACACACAGGTAGAAGAAGTAAAGTCACTAAATTCATATTTTTATATTGTGTTTCCATAATGTAATTTGATGTTTAACCTGTTACATAATCTTTTAAGTCAGTGCTTCTCAACCTTTTCTTACTCGAGGACCACTTTGACTCTGATTTTTTTTCGAGGCCCACCTACCAAACTTTAAGAAAAAAAATATGACTACTTGTCTCGACTCAAAGATTGTTTCGACAATTGAAGAGTTTAGTTGCAAAAGGGGTTAGGTCAACTTTTGACCATTCTGAGAAAAAAACATGTATTTTATTTTCACTAACTGCCATACTCTTGTGAGAAACTAAATTGTCATGATGTACTACCCTATCATGTGAACATAAAATTGGGTATCAAAGAAAACTACCTGTCTTCAATTTTTTCTATATATTCTTTTAAAAATTATCATCGTGGACCTAACCCCTTTTGCAACTAAATTGAAATGAATCCAATCTATTTTGATTAAAAAAGTGATTTTTCTTTACCACTTTTATTATCATTTTCATGTGAATTTCAAATTTTCGTTGTTTTCATCAGAATGGCTAAAAATTTAGAGGTTTTGAGACACAATAAAAAAATATGAACAATGTACCTAACCCCTTTTGACAAAATAGCTCTTCAGAATAGTTTGTTTCCAAAAGGGGTTAGGTCCACTGCAAGAAAATCATATTTTTTTATTCTCCCATATTGCAATATTCTTATGCGAAGCTAAATTTTCATGATACCCTACCATGAGAACATAAAATTGGGTATAAAAGAAATCTGTCGTCATATTTTTTTTTATATTCCTTTCAAAAAAAAAAATACTGTGTGGACCTAACCCCTTTTGCAACCAAACTGAAATGGACCTAACCCCTTTTGAAAAAAAGTGATATTTCTGTGCCATTTTAGATCACTTTTTAATTAGAATTTAAAACTAAAAATCTATACATTGGGACTTAAAAATCAGATTTCATGAAATATGGACCTAAACCCTTTTGCAAGTGAGCTCTTCAATTGTAAAGAGCGTAATTAGTGCGTTACTTTATGATCTTCTGCTGCAGTGGCGTAATGAGCAACAACAAAAAATGAAGAAGGTTTGATATGATATATCATGTACAATTAATAAAATGTTGCGAGTGAGCAGGACGAGCAAGCAAAAATGTCGACATTTTTATTATTAAAATCAAAGTTTATGATACATTTTGACACAATTAAAAATATTTAAAAAATAATATATTTCACCCTTATCCATTTTTATTTCTTTTCTTTTTTCTTTTTCTTTTCTTGCACATGGAATATCTGGGGCCAAGAGCCCCCCCCCCCCATCTGTACGCAAGTGTTCTTCTGTGAATAACATCCAGATTTTTTCCTCTCGAAACACTCTTTTGGCTTTCCTGCAATCTTCGGATGTTTTATGTTTAGGTCTCTCTGAAGCTCTGACGGTTATTTAAGCACATTATTTGACAATAACTTCAGCACATTCAACGCACATTGCTTTTGGTTTTGCATCACTGCGCAATTATGATAAATCCAAATTTAATGTATTCAGGGTCATAATTTCTCAGTTACTTTCTGAGACTTTTCAACAGTAGATTTGTTGCCTCCCTCACCCTTTCGGTCAATTTTGATGAAAGTATGTTTCTTGAAGTTTGAACATAAAGCTCTTAAGCACATTCGAAGCAATCAGTTTGAGAAATAAACGCATTTGCAAAGGCCCGATGAATGGGCGATAAATAAGCTACATAAACAATATGCATGCACATGAGGCCTGAGGTTCACATCAAAGTTAGATCAAAACCATCATACAATGTATATGTATATCACAACATGATACCTGTAGGCGTGCCTTTAACTTTGTTTGACCCACGGAGACCAATCAAACCTACCATTTCGGACATTAAATACAACATGTTAAATATATTGTATTTTCCCCCCTATTTGTTTTTCTTCTCTTGAGCTTCTCGCGGCCCCCCTGAAAGAGCTTCGCGGCCCACCGTTTGAAAAGCGCTGTGTTGAGTTATAGTTTTGATATAGGAATAATGTGTGTGTGTGTGTGTGTGTACATTATGGCTTGTACACTTGAGTGAGTTGGGGCAATGGTGAAAACGAAAAGGAAAACAACACAAGAAAATTGTAAAAATCACACAACAGACCTGAGCATAAAAGATAAAATGCAGAAGTGTTTTTTACATTAAATAGAACATGTTAAATATATTGTATTTTCCCCCCTATTTGTTTTTCTTCTCTTGAGCTTCTCGCGGCCCCCCTGAAAGAGCTTCGCGGCCCACCGTTTGAAAAGCGCTGTGTTGAGTTATAGTTTTGATATAGGAATAATGTGTGTGTGTGTGTGTGTGTGTGTACATTATGGCTTGTACACTTGAGTGAGTTGGGGCAATGGTGAAAACGAAAAGGAAAACAACACAAGAAAATTGTAAAAATCACACAACAGACCTGAGCATAAAAGATAAAATGCAGAAGTGTTTTAATGCACATCGAAGAACGACATCAAGAAGTCCTTCACTTCTCGAAACGAATTAAAAGTACAAACATTGTTGGAATGCTCAGACAAATGAATACATTGAATGACATTGAAAAGTTGTTTTTAAATTAACTTTGTAGATTACATAAGTTTTAAAAGCTTTTTCTAGTTCTATCATAAAGTTTAGTGAAAAGATCTACTGATATATAAGAAGGTTACTCGTTGAAACATCAGGTTTCAGTAAGATTAAAATCAAATATGATAAAATGCTATTTTCAATGAATGCAGTCTATGGTTTACATAGTCATCGGAACCACTAATGTCCTGAGACAAGAAAATGTACTTTATTTGAATTATTTGACGAGAACATATTAAGATCCCCGAGAACCCGACTATTCATGATTTTAGAACAAAAAATGCCAAACCAATGAAAAAATGAACACAATTTCAATGATTTCCGGTTATCTTTTAGTGAAATTGAGTCGCATTAATGAATTAACTTCCAACTTTTGTGAGAGTCAAATATTCGACAAGATTTTTAGAAAAAAAGTCTTTGATAAAGCTGCGTCAATTTTGAAAGCAATTCATGCGAAGACTGAATAATTGGCGGGGGATTTTTTTTACCTGCCTTTAGGTATTCGAGTGGGAAAAATAAAGTATTTTGATATATAAAATGAAAGTTTGCACTTTCATTCACCACAATCGATATGATGCGTATAATATTCTTAATTGTTTGAACTATTCCACGGGAAAATATTGATCTAGCAAGCGCTTACCTCTTTGCAATGAAATCAACTGACAACTTACCTGAAATATGGAATACTTTATTAAACTTCAATATAAAAACCGTCGATTTCTTTGCATATCAGAAATAACTGTCTCATTACATTGATACAAATCCTATGATTAAAGGTTATACAACGTGAAATTAATTTCAGTAATGGCATCATAATTTCGTATTTGTTATATCATTGCTAGCATGAAGCATTGCATTTTGAATCATTGAACACTAATGCAACAACTGAAAATGTAGATTTCGTGTCGCATTACCGTAAATGATTACTGTTACATGATTGAAAAGTAATGTATCTCTACTTGAAATGTTCATAGCAACTGAAAAAAGATATATCACCAAGACTTTTAACATGTGCAGCTCAGGACCAGCCTTGATTAAAAAGATCTGTTATTTAAATTAATACTTAATTCATCAAGTGCAGAGAGGGATTCGACTGTCTATTTTCATAATTACACCTATAGGGAGACACTACGTCTTACGAAGAGTTAAAGTTGCAAATAAAATGCCGAGATATACAAATATAAAGATCGATTTTCAATATATTAACGTTAATATGCAAAGTGTTCATTAACGTTTGACATGATATGATACAAGAACCATGGTAACACACCGCACTATTTATGATATGGAGTCTATTTGCATGGCAAGACAAGAAACAAAATCAATTCTATCACAGGAAATGTTCTTTATAATACACAAGGTGCAAAAATCAACGGTGCTCATTCAATAGTGAATAAGATTTGAATAATCCTACAAGGTGCTTGATAACTCTACTTACTCAGACTGCATAAAAATTATGGCTAAAATGTAATAAAGGTTGACGGGTAGGTTAAAAGAGTGAATGCCGCGGTATAATGAAGAGAAATAATCGAGATGGAATGAGATAAAAAAAAAGGGAAACCCATCAACAATTTTAAGAACCAAAACGTACATATAATTTGTACAGTTACTAGTAGATTGTGAAGGCTTTTTCTTTTTGTTTCACCTACAAGTACCTGAAGATCGTCTTCCTGTCTTTCTGTATTTCATTAGTCATACTCCTATAATTCTAGTGGCATTTCTTATGCTACATAAGGGATTCATCTGCCATACAAAATTTGTCCATCCACCATGAAAACACAATTGAGCTTGAAAATCTGAACAACACTTCCTTCTTGGCTTCTGTTTTTACCAAGGTATACGAAGCAAACACAAATACCGCATATTGATTTTTCACATAGTTTAATATAGTTAAAGAACTAGAGTAAAACTGTCACAATGCATTTTTCTTTCGCAACCTAGACATATAATGTTACAGACAACACCAGATATCACTATTTTTATGACTAATTTTTCTAACAGTCATTGTGAAAATATATGCACCTTTTAATGAAAAAAAAGATGATGGCTGTTTGGAGTAATTTCACATCTACCCTTTATTTGAAAAAAAATATATACCATTACTATGCTTAAATCAACGAATAATTATAGAAAGTTTACATACAGTTCTTCTATACTTCAAAAGCATGAGAATAACATGATACAAACTTTTTATCCTAAATATACCCTTACACGTTCTTGTAGAAACACCTTTGCTTTTAATGGCATGACTTAGAATATCGACGTGAAACACCTTACAGTGTCTCAGTATCAATTCTGCTAATGGATCCAACATAGTAATTGGATTTGATCACGCTCGATAGAGCGTTATGATCGCTTGATGAAGATTGGTGTGATATTATATTAAAGTCAGTGTTACCCCATCTTGACATCTCAATTGAATGAACTGGTTCTTTTGGACGTTTGCTCCCTTCAGAACTATCCCCCATCGGGGCTGTTTACACAAAACGACAAGGCAATCACGTCTATGTTTTTGACGCAGGAACCCAGTCAGAGCACTCGTCACGGTCGTAGTCCAAATGATTTGTAGTGAACGCAACTTCAATTCATTTTCATGGTGATAGATAGAAAATGATCTTCCATCCGGCCCATTCTTTGACAATGGTCCAAGGAGTGGGAACGCATATTTGGAAAGAATGAAGCTTGTCCGGAGGCGTGCGAAATAATAACCAGAACACATTCAGGAACACGTCCTGGCTTTTTATGTTGTATTCAGAGAGAGGTAATGAAGATTGGCATTCACATTTCAAACATTGACAATTCGACAACAATTAATGATCAAACAAACGCAAAAGGAAAACAAAAATGACAGAACTGGTAGGTGAGAAGGATATCGCGTGTACTCAATATTCTCTCTAACACAGGGGGAGATTTGACATCAAAATGGAATGTCAGGGATGGTTTTCCCCAGAAAACCAACAGAACGAATCGCTATAACAGATTTCATCTGTATGTATTGTCGGCTTTAGATTCTAAGCCAATATTGATATAAACATGATCTGTTTATCACAATCAATTTCATTTGTATTTTAAATGTAAAATAAAGTAGACGAAACAGGTAAAATGCATTGAAGAGATAATTAACTTCACGGAGAAGAATCATATTCAACAAAATTTGAAGGTATAAATAACGTACTTTTAAAAAATAATTCGTGTTATCAATAAATGTATTTAACCAAAGATCAAGTTATGGAGGAAAACAAGGATGATTACGAAACAATATACTTCTGTGGAATTTCTAAGAATCGGGATAAATCAACTATAGACTGGTTGCCCTATCTTCTGACTTATTGTCTCTGAGTTTGGTTATTGATCAAACTGTCCAAGTTGCCAGTCGGGGTTATATGTCTCCTCGGGTTGCCACTGGTTCCAGGCTTGGACGGGAGATCTCTTGCCGATGAGTAGACCTGTGTGGAAACGCATCCTTTTCGAGTTCCTTTGCCGCTCGCTGCTTTCCGAATCCCGCCTCTTGCCAAATTGAATGCCAAGGTGATTTTTAATTCCTCCTCTGTTCTTTCTTCCCTGAAGAGGAAAGAAAAATGGGAAACAAATAATTCCTTTAGCAGGAGAGTATTCATTTATGTCGTGATGCTGTCTTATCATGGCCAATGATGTTTACATGGAATGTTTTTATAAGATAAAAGAAGTTTGACTGTTTCGGCCAGAGAGCATTAGATAATGTATCTTTATCTGGTCGGACGGGTACACGGGTGTTAGAGAGGTGTGACTGGCAAGTAGGTTGCACAATTGCAATGTCCTATTTCTCTCTGACTTCTCTACTTTTCTTATCTTCTATTTTTTCTCTTCTATCCTCTATGATCTCATTCTCCCCCTTTCCTTCTCTCTCTGTCCTTCTCGTACGGTTGCGCGATACATATTTTCACAGTTATGATTGTTTGTCAAATGTATTATTTATGCCATTGTTTATTGTATTCATGTTTGTAACTATATGCCCGAAAGCAAATGTTGTGTATTCTAATGCATGACAATATATTATCTTGAATCTTGAATCTTTGATACGACCTATTGGTTGGTTACTTGCGCAAATGCCTCTTTATAAAATCCCACATGCAAATATTAATTGACAAAAATGCGTATATAGTAAAGAGATTCGACTAAAATGGAGCTAGTATGCTACGCAATTGCTGATGTATATTCAGGTAATGTTTGGAACAGAATACGTAAGTTATGTATTCATCTGTCGAAAGTATTTTGTTAGAGAAAATGATCTGAATCACATAGTTTAGTACTAATCGTAAGTCTTTTCACATCCAATATGCCGTCTACTTTCTTCATTCATCATCTACCACTTAATAGTCTGTCACCACGGTTAACCGCCCCTCATTATTCCTTGTCTTACAGACTCCGACCACTTTGCAAGGTTGACTCTTTCAATGGTCCAAAACCCAAGGGCTTTGGTCTTTGGGGACCAAGGAGTGTATTTGTGCTGCTTTTCTCGGCGGTGAAACGCAGACGGAAACGTCCTTGTTTTCAAGACGAGGGAACTAATGGTATTTATTCTCGATATTAAAAGTCATTATTTGTCGTGGCGGAGGGGGCAGACGTTTCTTTTGTTTTTTGGTCGACTATGTCCGTTCACCGATGAAACGTTGACGAGTCAGTGTTCATCTTTCCCGTTCCCCTTCTTGGTGTATCTCTTCACATCTGTAGCGATCACTTGAAGCAGAAGAGAGCTATAATGACACATCGCTGAATCGATAAACTGGCGTTGTTTGTAAACTGCCAGGGGCCGTTGACTGAAGAAGGACTCTAATACAAGTTGCAGCAATGACTTACAGTGCTCCCTTCCCGTCAATAATAATGAATACCTTCTAACTTTCAGAGACACATGAGGAGTGTTCACCATCTACATGGACATATGCAAAACTCTCGGTAGAATCAATAGCAATGTATATATTAGAATTCAGTTTGTGTTCCATTATTGTGTACAAATTTCAGGTCGCTCTCCATCAATTTGATTTCCATAAATCAAGGGAGATGATGACTAACAGTGCTGCTAACCTTTTTGATATATTTTTATATTCATAATTCTATTGGGCAAAAAGCAATTATTGTATTGTCATGACAAGGATTTTATGATAGGGATTTGCGATTTTCATCTTGAGTTCTGTATGACATTTACATCGCTCATCCCTTTAAGGAAAACATAATCCTAAATATGCTTTCTAGAGCCAACAGTAATTACAAAATTTCCCACAAATCCCAGCAGGAAAATATGGTCAGTAAATCCTCCCACCTCATGCGCATTTGGTCTACTTGTAATGTATTATTCTCCATGAAGAAAATTAGTAGCGTTATATTTCAGAACTGCAGGGGCCCGTCTTACAAAGAGGCGCGATTGATCCTATTAATCGGCTATGGACGGCCAGCACCGTCAACATCTTAAATTCATGAATGCTCAAAATGTCTTCTAGATATGACGTAAATTACTTAAATTCATTCTTTTCTTGATAATTGGGTGTGTTCGCCTTTGATCACAAAGGACATTTTGAAAATTGTATGCAGAAAAAATTATGACACTTATGGATTTCCATAGAGTTACGATTAATTAGATCAATCATAACTCTTTGTAAGACGGGGCCCATATCTGTACCCTCCACTGGACAGGACTTGTGTAGTGACCCGAGAACCGGACCCGAGATAAAGAATTTCAGAACCATACCACTTAACTCTTCGCTTGCATTCTTTAAACAATTTTTTATGCTTATAATTGATATGTATCTCCGCAATAAATTTTATTTTTTAACAAAATTGTTATCAGTATTACATAAATGCAATCTTATTTAAGGACTTGATGGACTTGTTCGTGACGATTCTACTTGATTATTTGATAAGGGAAGGAAGAGAGACCACCAAGGTTTGCCCTTGATCCAAGCAGTGCAAAGAGCAAACAGTTTGGTTTGAGGCGCACAACATGCAGCATATTGCCCCACAATGGCGCGAGCTATAACATTTTTAAATACCTATTTAAGATGAAAGTATTTTTTTACTTCGCGACATGATTTTCAGAAAATGATATCATAGTTAACCGTTTTTAATTTTATTTATTTTTTTTTTGGGGGGGGGGGAGGGAGGGGGGTTGAATCGGTAAGTCATGGAAGAGACAAAAGTGATTGATATACCAAGATCGGTTTTGAAAATGGACTTCAGCTGAAACAGGTTGAGCGTACGTTATGGCAATGACGACATCACTTGTAATCTGTTAATATTGAGATAGGATGTCATCGCTCATCTTTCCAGCCCCTTATTACTTTCATTCCAACTTGAAGCATTTTCTTTTTAAAGATAGATAATTCTCCATCCCACGTACTTTCTAAAGTCTTCAAAGACACGGCCTCTTTCGAAGATTCTCGGGAGATTTCTAACTTCAAGCCATCTTTAAGAATACAACGGTTCGCAAGGTAGGTTGTGTTTATCGGTGTTGCATTACAGAATATCTGAATACCTCTTTCTTTGTATTAACAAGTAAAACATATATACAATCATCGTAATTGAAATTCAAAACCATCATGGATATGATATCAAGAATTGATATCTTTTGTCCACGCATAATATGTGCGAGTGTTGGGGCTTCATCGTGGGTCTTTTTAAAAGCTATCATTGGAAAAAGTCCAGGCCTCTTTCTTATGATTTCCTTAATATCCATGTTTGATGTGTTTAAAAAATATCTGCATTGATTACTAGAACACTCACTCTAATGAAAAAAATAAATAAAGCAAGAAAAAATTAAAACTGAGGCCACATGACTTTTCATTAGTTTCGGATATTCCGGGGCTATGGGCATGGTGGTCCACACCTTTTGTGATCTGAGCTTAAACAAAAATAAAACGGTAATAATGTGTACACGGTGTATTTGCAAGCCGTCGCTCTACACTTACTTTTTATACTTGATCATTTTATTATTTTAATTTTATTTGAAATTAATACTTTGGGCTTTGAGCGACCTTGTAAAATCAAGTTCAACAAGGAAATATTATTACTGCATAAACTATCTTTGATAATATCATTAAAACATCAGCAAGAATGTTTTTATTGATTCCAAACCATATATGTTTAATTTGGGTTACGGAATAGATATCTAGAAGATTTTATTTCAAGCTTTATAGACCCTTTCGGAGGAGCGACAATTTCGGATAACCTGTATTGTTCTGAAATGGAGGAGAACCGAAGTTCAAATAGGTTAACATGTCTTTGTGTACCGCTGCAATGATTATTAAATGACTTGTATTTGAAGGAATCGGATTTCATAACATCTTGGTGACTTGGTCCTTATCATGCCCCCTTTAACTGTAAACGATTCTCAACCTTTCGAAAAGTGAAGGGATTGTTGAGAATGAGTGTTTTTGTGGGTCGTATGTGATGCTATAGTCACAACAAACAAAGCGATGCCAGAGCGGCCGACGGCATGCCACTGGAAATAATGTTAACGATGTTGATGTTCTGGGGTTGGTTTCTCCGGTGTGGCTGTCGCTGAACTGATCTTCGAGGCCCGAGGCGGACGGTTCTAGTCATGGCGTATTTTTGCACATGCATATAAGAATTTCGGACCTTTTCCTCAACGCAGTGTAGACATGTCTGTGTGAGGGAAAATGCGAAGGTGTCCTTTTGTGGCGTCTCGGGAATGGGTTCGGGGTCGTCAAATAACACGGGTGAAGTTGGAATAATTGGGTCACCTGCTTGAGATTCGAAAGCAGTATAGTTTGGGTAACCCTTGTCTGTCTCTCAAGAAAATCTGCATGCATTATGTCGACAGCGTCTGTTAGCTATCGGAATGACACAATGGGCTTAGAGATACTGGTAAAATGTGGTACAAAAAGGAATAAACACACATCAATGAACACTACTTAATGATTAACAGAGTCCTTTCTGGCACGTCTTTATACCTTCGAGTTTATTAAAATGATAATCTCTTAGTTAAACGCTGCCTTAGACATGTTTTACTTCCACACAATAACAGAAATAGTAGTTATTTTCTGTACACATGGCATTCCACCACCCCAATCGGCATTAAATTAACTGCAAGTAAAAAACTATACATTTGAAGAAAATAATCATTAAACCCAGCAATATTCTGTATAACGCATCGACCATAGAACTGTAGAATTCGCTCATTGTCGGTCCATCTGCCTCTACTGATGCACACAACATCGGCGAACTAAAGTTATATTACATGGTGTATATAATCTTTTGTATTCATTTGAATTAAAATAAAAATACTGTATGAATAAATAAAAGTGCAAAATACATAATTCATATACGTAGACGAGTATAAAATCATAAGTACAGACTATTGAAAAGGAAGAAATGTTTGTAGAAATATTATAACCAAGTCTTAGTAGGTTCGTGTGTTCCAAAAACGCATCAAATTGAACTATTATGAATGAATGAGACATGTACGAATTAAAATTTTTACCAATAATCAATATTGATTCCTTGAAAAACTCACAAATTTCGTGTTCATCGCCCTTTTTTAGAGGGAAGCAGGAAAAACGTAAACATGACCACCAAATGACAAAATGTGAGATCTTTTTCTTCTCCTTCTCCTCAATACTACCCCATCACCACCACCACCACTACTACTACGGCTGCCATCGCCACCACCACTATCATTATAGGCCTTTTACAACCAATATTGATACTGTAAAATTCGAGTTCTAGTACTTCTAGGACTACATCAGTATATACTGTAATTAGAAAGTGAAGCTTAAAAACGTATATGTAACTCAGTGAAGTCAAAACTCATAAATATAAGGACGCCCAGTTTTGGTTCCTTCTGTTTCAGAAGAACTTCCGTATTGGGGTTAACTTGCCTATTTTAATATTACATCATTGATAATAGTAGAAGTAGTAGTAGTAGTTTTAAAAGTAGTTAGTAGTAGTAGTAGTAGTAGGCCTATTCGTAGTAGTAGTTGTAGTAGTAGTAGTAGTAGAAGTAGTAGTAGTAGTAGTAGTAATAGAAAAAACAGTAGTGGTGGTAGAAGTAGTAGTAGTAATAGTAGTGGTAGTATCAGTAGTAGTAGTAGCAATATTGGTAGTAGTATTACTAATAGTAAATAATAATAGCATTACTAGTAGTAATAGTAATAGTAGTGGTAGTAGTAGTAGTAGTAGTAGTAGTAATAGTCATGGTAGTAGCGGTAGTAGTAGTGGTAGAGGTAATAATAGTAGTAGAAATATCAACAAAAGTAGCTTGGTACTCCACTTCAGCTTGTGCATGACTTAAATAGTTGACATACTGATATGACGATGAAAATGCTTATTTGATTCAAGGCGTTTTATATCGTATTATTCATACCATTCTCTGACGGGCTTTATTCCTGCGTGACTATCAAACAACCCTCTTACCAAACTTGTTGCCTATGCACATTATCTGGAGTACCGTTCATAAAACTGTACTAATAAAATAGGAAAGTTAACCCAAATACGGAAGTTCTTCTGAAACAGAAGGAACACAAACTGGGCGTCCTGTTATTTATGAGGTTAGACTTCACCGAATTACTTATTAGTTTTTAAGGTTGATTTCCAGTATTTCAATAGTTTGCAATCATGCTCAAGAGACGAGTTATAATATGATCTCCTCTAATATACTTAATGAAATCAATAATCCTTCTTCAACCTTTGCGTTTTCCTGTCGACAATAAAATAGACAAACAATCTTTGCATCTCCCGTAGGTCTAGAAATGGAATCCTTTGGTTTGAAGGGCTCACAGCGGTATTATGGATATTTCCTTTTGATTAATGCTTTCTTAATTTCCCGTGTGGCATCCGCGCCTGGCTTGCTCGCATTGCCAGCAGGCCCGGGACGGCGCAACAGAATGAGGCGCACAACTCACTTGATTGCTAGTCTTTCCAGGACGATTCGCGCGCACCTTGTCATACCGGGATACCACCATTCTACACCTTTATGGAATAAAGCGATATCTGCCAATGGGAACGTGACCGAATAATATTCATGTATTGCTTCTCAAGCGCTTTATATCTGGGACCCTCTGAAGATATAACATCCGAAATAGAAGAAGCCCGATTCGCACCCGGGCAATTCGAGATGCGTTTTTGTTTTAGTAATTTACCCTTATAGTTTTCCCCCTTTATACGAAAACAAAAAAGATTAAAAATAGTATTGGATGCCTCCTATTTAATGCATTTACATTGATCAATTTTCTGGGTTACGTTCTTGTAACTAAATGTCTGTATCTTGGTGGTTTAATCAAAGTTTCCTTTTCGCCATACCGTACAATAATCCCCATGATGGAAGAATCTGAGTCGAGAAAAACATTTCCAATTTTTCTTTTGAATGAAATACCTCCTTTGTCTGGGACTCATCGGTCATTAATTCATTAACCTGGGAAATAAAACGATGAACGTAGAACAGATAAAAAAAAGGTCGGTGTTACTCTGACAAAAGAATAGAGAATAGCTTGAACAAAGGCATAGACCCGTATTCTGAAGTCAGGTTTAACCTAGACCATGGTCTATCCCGGTGCTAAAGTTATGGGGAGCCAAAACATTTTTTATAATCTGTTTATGTTGTATATTACTTATGTTTACTTTCTTGTTTCCTCTTGCTGTCATACTGAATAAAAATACTTCTAAATTCTTCAGTTATCATTCCCAGACAATTATGAACAATATGAGTGTCAAATGAGTTAATAAGTTGGATTTATACTATTAGGGATTTGTGACCAAATAGGCTTTCCATATTTAAACCACAACTTTAAACCAGGGTTTAATTTAAACCTGAGTTCAGAAATACGAGCCATAGTCTCCAAGAGGCCAAAGGACAAGTCCACTGCCAACAACAAGTTGATTTGAATAAAAAGAGAAAAATCGAACAAGCATAATACTGAAAATTTTATCAAAATCGGATGTAAAATAAGAAAGTTATGACATTTTAAAGTTTCCGCTTAATTTAAAAAAACACTAAGATGCACATCCTGGTCTGTATGCTAATGAGGAGACTGATGACATCACCCACTCACCATTTATTTTGTATTTTACTATATGAAATATTTCAAATTTTTCTTTATTGGCATGAGAAACAGTTTATTCCTCCCTGAACACGTGGAACTGCCATTGTTTGAACATTTTTTGGTTCAATCAAGAGGGACCTAATTGTCAAATCTGTGAAAATTGAAATATTGTATAATTCAAACAATAAAAAAGAAATAGTGGGTGAGTGACATCATCAACTCTCTCATTTGCATATCACTGAGTTATGCATGTAAATGTTTTGTGAAAATAAGCGAAGGATTAAAATGTCATAACTTACTTATTTTACATGGGATTTCGATGAAATATTTAGCGTTATGCTAGTTTGATTTATCTCTATTTATTCAAATAAAGTTTTTTTCTGGGGTAGACTTGCCCTTAAAAAGCATAGGCGATTTTAAATCAAGGCATGAAGGAATAACAGTTCATGATTGTTTTTCAGAAATAGTAGGCATCGTTATCGGAGATTTTCTATGCAAATAAAACCTTAAAGGCATTATGTATATACACTCTAAAAACACTGAGTAAAAAATTTATCCAATATTGGGTAAAAAGTGAACATGCATGTTTGCTGGGTAATTTTTCCCCCATATTGGCCAAAATGCATGCTTTAAAGGACAAGTCCACCCCAACATAAACTTGATTTGAATAAAAAGAGAAAAATTCAACAAGCATAACACTGAAAATTTCATCAAAATCGGATGTAAAATAAGAAAGTTATGTCATTTTAAAGTTTCGCTTATTTTCAACAAAATAGTTATATGAACGAGCCAGTTACATCCAAATGAGAGAGTTGATGACATTACTCACTCACTATTTCTTTTGTATTTCATTATATGAAATATGAAATATTGTTATTTTCTCGTCATTGTCATGTGAACTGAAGTTTCATTCCTCCCTGAACACGTGGAATTCCATTATTTTAACATTTTGTGCTTCAGGCAAGGAGGTCCTAACCATCAAATACGTAAAAAATGAAATATTGTATAATTCAAACAATAAAAAACAAAAGAAATAGTGAGTGACATCATCGACTCTCTCATTTGGATGTAATTGGCTCGTTCATATAACTATTTTGTTGAAACTTTGAAATGTCATAACTTTCTTATTTTTCATCCGATTTTGATGAAATTTTCAGCATTGTGCTTGTCTGATTTTTCTCTATTGATTCAAATCAACATTTTCTGAGGTGGACTTGACCTTTAAGGATAAATTTCAACGCAACATTGCGTAAAATTTACAAAATATTTGGTATCTTTTTACCCAACAAACATCTTCCCATTTTACCATATATTGGGTAAACATTTTTTAGAGTACCAACACACACACACTAGAGGAACACACCCTGACGTATTAAAATTACACCCCAGAGATCGAGTAAAATGACTGCATTGGTTATTTATTATATATATATATAGACAAGTAACAAAATATGCTGAAGATAAAAGGTAATGCGTTCAATGCCAATATAGTTTTTATTTACTCGAATTTTCGACGGACCTCCGTCTTCTTCAGGAGTATATACAATGTGTGGTATCAATCAATGTGTTACTTGTCTATTAGAGAAGCCAATACGTGAAACTTTAAGATATATATATATATATATATATATATATATATATATTACATCAATATTAATTGATACTACAGTGTTTGGTGCGTACAATTATCGTCTATAGCTCGCGGTGGTAGACTTTTCCCTATACTTATTATGTATATGTATTATTGGCGATGATTGATTATGAATGAATATCGTGTATTATCTACTTTTGGAAATTGGCTATGATTGATTAAAAATTAAGTATGATTAATTATTATGGACTATTTTATGTCATGTTGAGTGTGATAGCATATCAATAACTCCGAATGATTCTATTGAAAATAATCAACTACTGTTACAGATATCATGATTAGCATTGCCGACAATGAAGGTGACAACGAAATTCGCGAAATTGAGAATAAAACAGACCGAAAGTCCTTTGGGACGATAACTTATTAATGAACCATCTTGTTGCGAACTAGAGAAATTGATAACTTTCTTCACAGAGGAAATCACCAACACGGAGTCAACACTAGTTACCTGGTAAGTGGACGCATCCGTGCCACAGATGATTTCGTCATATCAACGATATGATAAGCAATATTATAATCACAAATTTAATCTTTTAATAGGCAAAATATGAAATAAGGATTAATTCGGGAAATAATCCAGAAAGAAAAAAAGTCTTGTCTTTTTGAGTGGAAGACATTGGCTACACGAGCATGCTAACTAGCAACTGATCAATATTGCTTTCAGTGTACCGAACTACACAGGCGTCAATTCATGCATTGTATGCACGGCATATAATTAGAGGCGTTTCTTTTCTGATTGACTATAATGGAGATAGTCGATCGAGAGATTACTTTAAAAATTAATGCTACACGCTTGATTTGGTGTCCATTTTAGTGCAATAAGAAAGAGCCGATTTTTCTCTCAGCCCGTGAAGTAATTGGTAAGCGAGACTAGAGATCTACACTTTGAATGAGCTCCGTTTTTCTCCCCGTGGGATGATATGGTGATGAAGCTTCATGCCTACCTCTGAAGTAGTCTGAAGTCTATAGTGGGTTACCGATACGTCTTCTAACTTAGGGCTATGTGAAAAATTTTGTATCATTAACAAACCCATCAGCGGAAAGATACTCTTTAATCGTCAGGCTTATGGTGCCTCAAACCGTGCCCTGACCGTTTAACCTACCCACTTTCGAGTAGAGTATTTTGTTGTATAATATGTATATTTGGAAAACAATATTGTAGCAAGATTTCAAGTCAAAATTACTTCAGGATAAGTTTTCACCTACCCACTCTACATCTCACTAAACGTGTGTTTTTGTTTATAGTTCCTTATAGCTATTTTTTAAAGATAATGAAATAACATCAAGTTAAGCGTAATGATTGATGTAAATTTGACACTGTCAACAGGGGATCGTGTGATCCTTTTGCCTTAAAAAATAAAAGTGTATATATGCAGTAAAAAATAGAAGAGGACATCACACACTATGAAACCCCGGCCAAAGGGGTGTACGATACGTGCGTACACCCCTTAATACCATCGAGGTGCAAGTGAGCAGCTCTTATGCGAGAGTACGTGTCTGTTGTACACCCCTGTACTCTTTGCCTGCACCCCATTAGTCTCCCTGATAGACGTATGGTATAACGATGCATTAACCCCACACTTTACCTAAGTGAAATGATTCGTTATATATGTAACGTTTATGTGATGATAATTGTTTCAAAAACATTTGATTACGTAAATTAGGTAAATAGAGCTACTTGAATCACAACCATCAGAACAAGTAACAAAAGAATAGGATCATGTCGCTGGAGACGTCATCTGGTTTTAGCGCTTCTCGCTGGCCGATGGGGAAGAATCTTGACTGCAGACATAACGAGGTGAGCCCCAACTATGATAACTAAAACATCTATACAGAAAGTGAATTGACCGGAAGTTCGACACTGTTTTTTTTTCATTATGCACCCTAAGGGATAGACGTGTACACCCTCTAAGGTGCAGATAGACACACCCCGAATAGGGGTGCACACTGTTACACCCCTATTCGGGGTGTACGTGTCCACCGCTAGGGGTACTCGTAAAGGGACAAGCCTGTGCATTCCTAGGGGTGTAAAAGTGCACCCGAATTTCTTAATGTGTAGGACAAAATGGCTATAAAGCATAAGAACATAAAAAGACCACTGAACTGCAACCAAAGTGTAAGTTTGGCTCTTAATGGTCTGCAGATTTAAAAATACTTCCGTGTTTCGTACATCCTGTCCGTAGTCATTTTTAACCATTTTAGGGGGAAAATGACAAACAGCGAATTTTAAAAACCCGCAATATATATATGCATATCGTAAACATTTTGCTTCCTAGATGCAAACCCATGATTTTATTTTCATTTATACTTTTCATAACTATTTCAATTTAAAATGAAAACAGTAACAAGGAGTTCCTGAACATCTATAACTCTTGTTTCGGAAATGCCCTTCTGGTTATTTCTTTGTAGCGATCGGGGGTGGTACGGAAATGATGTGGCACGTACGCCCCTCCAGCTAAATCCATGTTTGTCATTCTAGGTATCGAAATTGCACGTTCATGGGTAGGGAACATTCAAAATTAGCATAATTATTATGGACCACGAAGCGTGATAGGGCCTTTACTTACATGGGAATTTCGATATAAAAAATATAGAACGTGTCAAATGAAAGATTAAGATGACTACAATAACAAAGAAAACAAGTCATAACACTGCCCATTATATAATATACATGTATGTGCACAAGAAAGAAAACGTTTTTATTGTAATGAAAGAAAATGGAGAAAATAGGTAAGGTTTGATTTTAATTATAAGCTCTTTTCCGTAATTTTTTTTGTATTCAGTGTTATCAAACTAATATCTTTAAATTTACCTGTCTTTGTAACCAATCTTGTTTCCCTTCAATTCCCCTTATATAATACACATCTCCTCGTGATATTTTTTAGAATAAGATATGACATTTAAATATTTTCCATCTATTTCAGAATATGCACCAGTAATTTTACTTTTTTTCGACTTCTGGCTTGTGCTTTTTAAATTTGTTGATGTCTGATGTACTTTAATTTCATGCTGGAAATTGAAATGTAATACACCTTGACATTTCACCCCACGAAATTGCCTATTGTTGACTCTAGAAAAAGTATGTCTTCAGAACACCCAATATCCCTATACAAGAAAGTGTATAAGAAGATATTTTTACTTTCTTGTAGCCCTACCCTACCAAATGACTATGCTTAGATTTGTTTGATATATACTCGAACACAAAACAGTCCTATACTGATGAAAAAATCGGTAAGTAAATCTTGTGGTGGGGTAGGTAGTTTTGTGAGCTGGTGGGCATTTCACATGGGCCGCGGAAGCCTGGGCTTCATCCCCCACACTTTTTTTCCAAAACCGTTCCGCGGCAACTGTTTTTATAAAGCTTTTCGTTAAGTTACACACAACCTTACTCTCAACTGTGCTGCGTCAGCTTCATAGGGATAAATCATTTAGCACACGAAAGGAGCACCAGTCTTCCGTAAAGTCACCTGTAACCTTCGAAAGCCTTTGTGAAAGGTAGGTGTTTCATAAATGTTTCTTGTGCTGAATGATATGCACAAAATTACAATTGATATTTGATTTAGCGCAAATGTAAGGGTCTCAAGTCGTTCATAAAGTCACTCTAACTAACGAAGAGATTTATAAAAAAACCTACCGTGTATCAAGACCTTTGGAATTACAGGACTCCACGGGGTGTTTCACAAAGATTTAAGTATGACTTAGATTGCACTTAAATGCCGACGCGTATCTGAAATGCAACGCTCATTCTAATTGATCAATACACAGTAGTGCGCGTCCTATTTGCATGACCTGACCAATGCGGTTATGCCTTTTATAACGCACGCAACTAGGCATTTAAGTGCGACTCTAAGTCATACCATGGTTCCTACTAGAATCCATGGTCATACTTTTGAAACACCTCCAGATCTTGGTGTGGACTCTTCACTGGACGCCATTCTGCTATTGCTGATACGTCTCAATTTCAACCCGACACTGGTATCAAGGAAAACCGCAGAGAGGTCCAAAAAGGGTTGAATCTCCAATGGATACACAGTCTTGAGAGCGAGGTGGTCAGCCTCGCCTCTAAGTAGTATTTAATGATTTTACCCTCTCATTATCGACAGGATCTACCAGCTACGTGAACAAATTAGAATATGGCCAATCCTATCTCATTGTTGACTGTCAAGATGATTAAATTGGTAAATGTGTAATTTACCGAATATTTTGATGTTCACTTTAGTAGCTATCTTTATCTGTCATTTTCATGTTTTTGATGAATATTCTAGCAATATCTTTCTTTAAAACCGAATAAAGAACGAATGATACTGAAACATCTCTAAAAGGAGACGAATTGATACCTCATTTCTACTATCCATTACTTTCCTTTATAATCCCATCAAAACAAAAACAACAAACAAACATGATAACACTTCCTTACACGGAACAATCTTCACACCTCCTTACAAAAAAATTAACTTAAAAATAACCTTGCACCGTTTGCCACATAGGATGGCGGTCGAGTGTCCGGACGCTTTAATATTTTTGAAGCCTTCTTTTTTTTTGTCTTTGGATTACACTAAAAATATGTATTCAATAGATGTAATCATCTTCTTTTTTGTTCTTTATAATATTTCCTAACATTTTGTACTATAAAATTGATTAAACTTCGCTTTTAAATTTTTCGTAATGACTTCTAACATTGATCGTCCGGACTCACAGCAATTGGGTATACTATGTATTTAAGATACGAAGAACAGCAGAACTAGCAACATGACCGATGATAAATAAACATCCTTGCTCGGGGCTGCAGCATAGTAAACAGGCGTATCGAACCCAATAATGTATCATTTACAATGGAGTGCTATAACCGCTTGTTCACGACACCGTGACTTATACACACACACACTTATACGCACACACACGGAGCAACGCTAATGTATCTAATAACGCACACACTCGCGCGAATTACGCAAATATTACCTTCATTTTTACTGTATCAGCATTCCTCGTTATGTCTATACCATGTATACAGGGTTTGTCACCTTGGGCTACCCATTATCACCCTAATCCATGGTCAGGGATTTTTTTTTCTCTCTCTTCTCTCTGTAACATGTCTCTCTGTCTTTCTTTCCATTCTTCCTTCTCTCACTGCTCTCCTCCCCCCTCCCTCTCTCTCTCTTTCCCCTCTTCAAGAATACAGATTTACACTTTTAGAAATATGGCGTTTATACGTTGTTATAACCAACATTTAAAGACGATAGACTCGAAGGACCTCGGCAGGTTTCTATACGGATTCGGGGGTTATTAGTTACCGATTCAATGAATTCTTCTACGTCACAAACAAAAAGGCAACACACCAAAAAACAAAACAACACCCGATCCTTTTCTTACTGATAGAGGTGCAAACAAATTATTTAGTCGTCTTCTCATTTCTTCAAGCATGCAAGTAAACTATAATCACCGTGACCTTGCTTTGGGGTGAAAAGAAGACGAAGATGGCAGGCATCTCAATCTTTTCCATGGAAAGAGATTATATTCGCTTCTATTCCATGCTCTTTGGGCACTGTGCAGATTATTATCGGAGATGCTAAGACAAATGGGGAGAGTTGTCTTAATACGTCCATATGCCTTTGAGAATCAAGACCGAATGACTTATGGACAGACCCAGCAGAAAAAGATGTAGGACAGAGCAAATAATTCGTGGTGAAAGAATAGTTTTATCATCATTTACTTCTATGCTCAGCATAGCTTGAGTATTACCAACTGCTATATACTATACACGATAACCACAAAAGCCAAAAACAATTCTCCACCCCTCGTTTCGTAGCCCTGCCCAACTCAAACACATTTCCTAACATTCATAACATTTCCAATTCTTCACGATTCATTTCTTTGCTTCAAATTAAACCAGACTCATTACCCGAATCACCATGGTACCGATTTGTTTGATTGCTTTTCGAAAGTGAGTGCGTTTAACGACATCTTTTCCCTTGGGAAGTCATTATGAGCCAATTTATTCGAATTCTTATTTTTGCACCCGTCATTTCTCAGGGCTTGTCTACAGACACATTGGAGTGGCGGCGGAACCAACATTAAGAACGAGGAAGGGGATGGTAAAAAGAAAGATAGTCATTTTGTGTTTGGTAGGTCTATCTCTTGTGGGTATTAACGCTGAAATGAGAATGTCATCGCATGGGGTCGCCAGACCTGAAAGAGATAAACTAGGGAAAAGGCGAGGCACGATAGCTCACTTAGTAGAGCGGGGGTTCCGAATTCCGGAAACCCGGGTTCAAGCCCCAATTGAAGCGCTACAAAAGGCATCAGTCCTCCTTACCAAGTCCATCGGCGAGGAACCAAAGCGTTCGATGCCAGGCATGCTTCCTTACTAGTATTCATATTTTCTTAACTACCAGGAAAACAAAATCACCTCTATCATAAAAGAATCAAAATAATATGGATGACGCAAAAATGGCACGACTGCTCATCCCTATACCTCCTTCTTTTCCTTAGCGAACCGCCCGTTTTGCGCTCCATTGACTGTACTGGTTCGGCACACGTCCAGCAATTGAATAAAACTTAATTGCGAATCTGTCTTCAACGATGAATTTAAACAGGGATATGTATCCCTCGTTTTGCTTTCCGATGTGATTTGGACGTGCGTCTTATATTAATACAGGATCATATGTTACGTCTGAGCCACTACAGGGGCGTCCAATGACGCATGCACTATCATTATAAACCAAGATAGAATTATATGATAAATAATTTAACATTATCCTTGATTCGTGAGTAGAGTCATGCGCTCGGGTTGTTCCTCACCTAACCGGCTCTTTGTTTCGAATTTTCTCTTCTTACAAGGCGGCTTCATTGCAATAATACTTAGATATTTATACTTCGAGATAAATGCGACATCACTTTCACGACATCAGAACTGAATATGTAAATACACTCAAAAAAACATTTTTTTCGAAAAGTAGTCAATATTCGATGAATACTAGACATGCACATGACGTGTGATAAAGGGTTTCAATAACAAAAAATAAGGTGTTTAATGTCATATGGATATTTTTTACCATTCAGTTTACTACCAACGAATCCTTGTGTAAATTTTGGACAGCATTTGACACCGTTTTCATGGACAAACATCAGGTTTCTTCTTAACCCCTTTAAAATATTTAGCACTCAAGCTTCAAACACACTTTAGCTCCAATTCAATGCCTGGAAAGTTTCAATTGTATGCTTTTTCGGGAAAAGCTGCAAGATGCTTATGCTTCATATAAGGTTACAATACCTTTGGTATTGATTGATAATTTTCATTTCGTACTTTTTTGTTATGTGAACACGTGACCAAGTTATTTTCGAAATAAATAAGATTAAAAAAAAAACCACTTTCCTGCTGGAACAGAATAAGTCATAACTATTTAAAATCATTATTTATGAAGAGACCCTCATTTACATGCATTAATATAGAAATGCACTGTAAAGGCATTGCCTCCTAGGCTACAAACACGAGTGAAAATGTTCCCCCAAAATGTGATGGTGGAATTCCTGACGACTCCATTTAATTAAATTGAACATAGACCACACTGTACTAATACTAATGTCAGAAAATTAGAGCCAATCCCGTTTAGCAGTAAGAAGACACCCAAAGAAAGTGATGTAAATGAACCAGCCCGCCTGCAGTGGATATTCGTTGTGGTTTATCCATGGTATCAGATATTGAGAAGAGAACAACTGATGCGGCGGAGTAAATGAGGGTCTAACAATTATCGGCTTTGCATTCTCATCTTGTTTAGAGTGTTATAACCCCTGCGAAACCGACACCATCCCTCTCCTAATATTTCGATGTTGTCGAACCGTAAGAGTATCATCCAATCGGCATCAGTGACATTCTAAGCAGAGCGGGAGGTGTATGGTTACACCAAGTCATATTCTTAGTAAGTTTTCGTTGACAATAGGGTCTTGACATATATCTGATTTGACTGAATGCAGTGTTTCTCCGATGAAATCGGAATTTTATCATTTTTATGGGAAATGGAAAATACAGGTCGAAGAGTGAATGCTGCACATCACTTCGCTTATTTCAACCCATCCTGAGATAATGTGGAACATTTCTTATTCCAGGAAAAAAATTGTTATTAACCCCCCCCCCCCCCTCGCAGAGTCACCTTAATTGGATAAGGCCTTCCACAAGTCCGAGTAATCTTCTTAATTGATATGCCTTGAAAATTTAAGACCATTAATCAGCACCCCAACCCTCCCCCCCAAAAAAAAAAAAACACCCAGAATGATGTTAAAGACAATTTTCTTGAAATGTCGTGAGCATGCAAAAAAATTACCTTTTTTAAAAAAAATATCTTTTATTTATTTTTTATTTCAAATGCAGATTTTGACATAATGTTCTGAAACAAACATCACGTTCCATCATTCTTCTGTTTTTCCCCTTCTAATTATCCTTCTTTTTTCTGTTATTTCTTGGTTGTGGATGTTTTTTGGGGTCCAGTGCCCAACCCCCAATATCTACCTTACATATAGCAGTGGGTGTAGAGGGTTATGTTTTGTCATTCAACTAGTGCAGAAGAGTACTTGAACATGGTATGTATATGCGCGAACCATTAACACTGAACCTCGAAACAGGAAATTGTATCATTTTTTTCTTGGTTGATGAATTGCAAGTCGGTTAATAGAATATTGCGTCGTCAAGACCGCATTACCTAACAGCAAAACAAATTGGCTGTACCGTATGTACGTTGGCGGTCAGATTGAGGTTTACAATGATAGCAGAATGGTCCCCCAAACTCGGAAAGTAGCAACGTCAGAGAAAATCAAGCTGAATTATATTCTGTTATCATCTCATTATAATCATTATGTGATTAACATCCCTTGGTGCGGAAGGCAATCATTGGATTGGGGCACTGCGAATTAGTCGGTGAATTACCATTGCAAAGATGATCCATACCAGGCATAAACTCTTAAAAACCAATTATCATAACAACCGTTGTGTTGGTAAATGTGTCCTGCTGGCAAAAATGGTAGAAATCAACCGATTTTTGGCTAGAATCTACCAGTTTGGTTGATACCGACCGTTTTTATCTGGAGGACATATATATTCACCTACAGTTTGGTTAATTTGACCAATCTTTTCGCTAGAGAATGAATCATAAGGAACAATAAAGAACGAGGAATCATCGCTGTATAAGAGTGTTTTAGTTTGTGCGCTTTGATAGTTACAAGGCATTAATTTACAAAATAAGATCCATGCCTGTGAATGAGACAGGTGCTCCCGACAAGATCGGCCTCAGAAAATTGCTTATTTATCCCTTAATTCCATTTTTGCGGCAAAATAAATTCCAACTGCACCTACTGGCAAAATAATGACCGAGTTTCCTCCGAACTTCTGCATATTTTATTACCCTTTGTTCGTGGCAACTCTTATTTGATGGATCGATTATGAAAGATCTAGAAAAATCCAATATGATTTACATGCATTATTCTTGCAGAAATACCCAATAAACTGTTTGGTACCTGATGATGTTCGTCATAATAGAATATTAATTGATTGTGGAAGCCTTTTGTATAAGCCCTCCAGGATTCCTGTATTTCAGCGTACACAATTACTTACACCTTTCTTTCTTTTTCTATATTCCGTTCTGTGAAAGAAAGAGCAATATGTTTTATTTCTTAATATAGATCTGTAAAGCTATGTCAACGCATAATTGTACAATACGCATACATGCTTTTTTAATGTCTGTTTGTTTGTTTTGTATGGCTGGAAGGCAAGTGACGACAGCAATATTTAATGATGTCATTAATTCTTCTTGTGTTTTGGTGTCAGGGAAAAGTGCTGAGGTAACGGAAACATTTATCTAAAATACATTTGATTCAACCATCTTTGAAGGATATAGAAAAAAATCCTACAATGAACAGAGTTCTTACAATATTTCAAAGGAAAATACAACCAAAAATAACACAAATAAAAATGGTTAGGGGCATGAAAAAGACGGACTTTTTGTTAGGGCTCGCTATAATGCCATTGAAAAACATGAAGAATTCATTATTGATGTATTTGATTAATTTATCATGCCCTTTTTAAACAACATAATCCATTTAATACTATTAAAAAGGAAGCTTTAAAAATAAAATCAAGTTATGCAGTCCATAATGAATGACCTGTCTGATCATATTCTATCCAAAATGATGAAATGGATCGCGGTAAAGAATATTTTTAGAGCATGGATCCTTTTAATATTTGGGGAGACAATTTTAATTGGTTTTAATGAGAAAGTCTCATGAGAGAAGCAAATAAATCAAACTAGGATAGTCTGAATTCGTATTCGGTTTGAATTTTAAAGAATTGTATTAGCATCGATTCTTTCAAATTTATTCGATTTGTGAATGAGGTTTTTCTTTCATAATGACCTTCTAAAATTGATCCGTCATGTCACTGTAGTGCGAGCTCTCTGCGATCAGCAGGCTTTGAAGTTTTTCTTAACGTTGTTAAACTTGAGATTGGTACAATATTACAACAACAAATCTCAACGGATAAAAAAAAAATGTTAAAAGCATTTAGTCAACTCTACAGTAGAAAAATCGTTTTTGATTGGCAGTGTTGAAAATGTAAGTAAACACACAGGTCGTTGAGATCAGGCAAATGGTAAAACAAATGTGAACCCTCGTGAAATAAGTGAATGATAAATAATCAATTTAAAGAATACTTAAAGAACTGTCAAGCCGGTTTTTCGTATTATAATCACTATGTCAAAATTTTGCTATATTTGACTAGGTAATATTGACAGGAACGCACACCAGGGGGGTGTTTCACAAAGATTTAAGTATGACTTAGAGTCGCACTTAAATGTCTTGTTGCGCGCAGTATAAAAGACATTACAGCATTGGTAAGATCATGCAAAGAGGACGCGCACTACTGCGTATTGATCAATAAGATTGCGCGTTGCATATAATGGATTCGTCGACATTTAAGTGCGACCTAAGTCATACTTAAATCTTTGTGAAACACCCCCAGGGGTAAACGGGGGAAATATCTTCAAGTATTACGTTAGGGGATTTTTTTTTATTCCTAATTCACGTTCTCTTTTCTCGTTCACGTTTTTGTTACACAAGAACCCTAGAAACCACCACGGATCTTCCTTCCTAGAACGAATACGAAAATCCAGTGGCAAATAACTTGACTATGGTCTGTTGATACAGTTGGTTTGCATTCATTAACCTTGTGACTTCAAGACTAGGTTGCTGGTTTTACTAGCGGCGACTTTTATCCTGGTCGCATTGTCAAATTTGATTTGGGAAATTGCCCTTGCATGACTTGGAGGCTATACGACTCGACTCTACTGCATTCTGCTTCAACTTCGCTTCCAACCCCCCCTTCACAAAAACACCCAATTCAGTTATCTTACATTAATTACGAAAACCTTTAAACCGTTTCTTCCGTTAGCTAAGTGTGTAAACGCACATAGTCAGCCTTCAATTAGAATAAATTTTAATATTTTCTGTTATTAACAATCATTCTGCCACAGTCACATTTGTGAAACTGACTCCAGACCGATCAAATCTCTTACGTTATACCCAATGACACACCATCGGTCGGTTTGGAGTCAGTATCGTTGGTGTGACTGCAGAATGAATAGCTAACGTGGCATATTGAAGTGATCGAGATAGATTTCTGTGAGCGGATTTGCTGGTGAGTGCTTGATCGTGCTGCAGTCGCAACGACGAACCCGCCTCCAAACCGAACGATGTTATATATTTGGATGTAACGTCACTATTCAATCGGTCTAAAGTCGGTCTCGCCGTTGTCACTTGGTATTACTCTGAGACTTTCCTCCAAGGAAATCATGCAAAATAGAAAAGGGATATGCACTAAACAGTCTAATCTATTTAGCATCACTGCTTTGCCACACGACTGCATATGCATAACAGAAAACGGGGGCTGAAAATTTTAATAGCAGATCACTGTAGATTTAATAGTTTGTACTAAAATGACAGCTATAGCATGTATAGGAAATATTCGCGTCAGGGTAAAATGAAAATAATCTCATTATCTTAGGGTATCTTAGTGTATGGCAAGTTACCATGGGAACAAAAAGAATTATAATTCTCTACACATACACTTGCTTAGCTCGACTGAAAACATAATAATGTGAAAATGATATAGGTAGATTGATTCAGAAAGATGAAGGTTTTTAAAACACCCTTCATATCCAGCACTGCAAAGCAAATGTATGTTTTATTATTTTTTTTGTCCTGCAAGGGAGCTACTCGTTACATCGTTGAGGAAGCAGGGAAGTAAAATAATAGATGTGAAAATATTCAGAATGGTTGCTGAATCTCAAAAAATTTTCCGGATGGAAAGAAAGACGGTATCAGAAAGTTCCATGGGTTTTTTTCCATTCCGAAATGACAACTGTTTATGCATGCTGGAAGCCTAGGATATCAGCACAGGTTTATATGAGTCTACTGAAGCCACCGGTAAAACAAGAATAAGCTGGAGAAATCCAGCGGCTATTCTGAAGACAGAATACACAATGAAATGATAGGGTAAGGTGAGACATATCACAAGCTTCTCACGCCATATCCACCTGCTTAGTAACGCATCCTCAGTGTTTCTGAATCACTCCACCCTAGGGGCGACAGGTTAAAAGCACACAAGAGTTCCGCCTATTTCAACGGTTATCTTAAGAGGTTTATAATTGGTTATATTCCACGTATGAGAATACAAAAAAGGAGGCGATAGTTATCAATAGAAACTGGGCCGTAAAGGCAGAGATGCTCTTCAGTCATGCTACACGCCTCTCGGAAGTTCACCGATCATTTTAACATTTTGCTGAGGGGTCATAATTAGTTATAGACCGTGGATGAGTATATGCAAAAAAGGAGGCGATAGTTTACCTCTAGAAACTTGGCCATGAAGGCCAAGAAGCTCTTGAGTAAGGCTATAAGGCTTTCAGTAGTCCATCAGTGCATCTCGCTAAGTTAAGGATACCAAACACGGTGGGTAATCTTGGGAGGTTAACCGGAGAATCAAAGCTTTCGACTTCCTTCATACACCTGTAGATCAATTACACCCTTAACTCTGGCCCTAAGTTTCGAAACCTAGCATTCTGTTCCTGTTTACACTCATTTGTAACATTAGTAGTTCATCCATCAGGAGTGATAAGCCTTATTGAGTTCCGGTGGTCAAAATATACATGATATAGGTCCCTCATACCGAAAGATACCAAAAAATTTATCTGGACATCATAGAAACGACCGTATGCAAACGATCAACGGCTATTACGGCAGAAATGACGGTTAAACTACTAACGTTTTATATATAAGCATCTTCCCTATAATGAAAGGTCCTTTCTTGATAATTGTCTAGGATTACATATTAAGTAAAAGCAACGGCTCATTAACATTTTAAGAAGAATTACATTGTAAAAACGCTGTTGATAATTTCAAGTACTTTGTTCGTCATTCTAACAACTACTGTTTAAACTTTCAAAACAACTGTTTAAGCTTTTTAAACAAGTTGTTTACAAAGTTTCAACAATGACAACAATTTTTAAACAACTTGTTGTTAGAGTGACAGGCTTAAACAACGTGGTATTTATTTTACTGTTAAAGTGGTGGTGGTTGTCTCTTTTCGTTTTTAAAAAGAGCAATCATGGACATTGATACAACTCATTGCTATCCACTATCTTTCTACTTGTTCTACTGGAAATGTTCAATACATTAATCCTCTTCGTCCGCATGCCCATTGGGATATCCATTCTGTGTAAAAACACGAAATTCACAAAAAAGACTTGTCGATTAATCATGATAATTGCAGACATAATTAACATCCAATCAGAGACTTCACAAGTTGACATGCAGGGTATTTATCTTATTACTGTCTCAGAACTGGACCACAAGCAATCAATTATCCTTATTGTAAGGTTCATTTTCGAGTTCGTGAAATAAAGAAAAGTTAAAGGGATCATTTTAATATGTTCAGGGAAAATATTTAACAGGACAACGATCATCAACGTTTATCAATAGCGATAAAAAATTTAGTATGCTTTCATTAACACACTCTCACATTGATTCTTATAGCGACATATAAAATGTAGCTCCGTAGGAATCCGGTAAGTATAACCGACATGACAAAGCAGATCTCGAACCGACCCACTTCTTTACATAACCGCAACAGCGAACCCGAATACATTCTTCAAAACATGCATGGGCATTTCATTCCGCGACTCAATCAGGTTATCTCACAGATCTCCGTGTTAAATTTGATGTTAAGGTGCATGAAACCAAAAGAAACTGCAGAGAAACTCACTTATCAACACGGAAAAAAACAGTGACTTTCAATATTGTGTCATTTTGCAACTTTTGAATATTGACCTTGCCCCACATTTCAAGGCACTCCACCCCCATGTGAACCATAATCATATCATGAAGGGTACTATTTTGAAGAGAAATAAATGATCTATTCATTGGTATCAACTACATATCGATATTCACTAAAACCGAGGAGGGACTTCCGATCAATTTCAGATTTCCAAACTTTTTTTGAGGGGTTTATGATAGTGATAAAAATATCATTGACAAAGATTATATAAATGTCACCATTATTCTTTCACTCATTACCAGCGTTTTATTTAACACAAAATCCGTATAAGACAGGAAGAAGAGGATCGGTTTTCGATAACTCGACGAGTGGTGATGTATAACGTTTCTTTTTCATGCATTTTCGCCTGATATTTGTACTTTTAAGAATGAAAACATGTATAACGCCTAGAAGGCCTGGAAATATATAGCACTTCTTTAGTTTATAGACGAAAGAATCTGATCCATTTGTATAATGTATATCTATATCCATACATAATGTAGTGCTAATACTTTAAAAGCGCAAAGATATCAAATTTCGAACTATGCATTTGGTTATGAGCTTTGGATAAGTAAAGCCTATGATATCGTCCTGGGGCGGAGGATGTAAAGGATAACACGAAGGGACGGATAAAAACAATAATTTCTTCTCTTATTCTGAATATGTGGGAGTGATTGGTGTGTGTGTGTGTCTGTTAGAGTGTGTGTGTGTGTGTGTGTGCCTTTCCTTTTATGTCTTCTATGCCGCTCTTATCTATACGGATTGGAAGACAAATAATTTCCTTCTATATTTCTGTCAAAATAATTCTGGGAGCATATTCTACACTCTATGAACACTGAGTAAAGTTTTACCCAATGTTGGATAGAAAGAAAACATGCATGTTTGCACGTTTTTTTAACAATTTTGGCTAAATGCATGTTTTAAGGGTAAATTTTAACCCAACATTGCGTAAAATTTATAAAAATATTCGGTATCTTTTTACCAAACCAACATGCATGTTCTCATTTTACCCAATATTGGGACATCTTTTTTAGAGTGTAATCATTTATCCCCTCTAAAATAATGTGGAGTAAAAATACTAACCAAATAGGATAACAGATGAACATACATGGTCGTTGTTGAAAATATCAGGTAAAATGAAACAAATTTACACAACTGTGTAAACCTAAACATATCAACTATTAATGTTTTTTTCCAAGAAACATGCATGTTTTCCCTCGTCACCTGTGTAAGCCCTTTTTTAGAGTTCATGTTTATTAAAATTCAATCACGCCATTATTTCATGATCTGCATCACGGTGTACAGATTGAAACTCTCGATTATGATTGATCTTACAGCTTACACATTAAAACCATTGCTAATCATCATTGTACTTGACAAAAAGTGGTGAAAAGCTACCATTTGGTATGATGTGTTTTTTTTCCCTTCAATTTTCTTTCCTTCTGCATCTTGTCATGCCTGGAAGCACAATTTGGCCGGCCCATTTATTCTCAATTAGCATGAAGTACATAAACTGATTATTATGTATCTGAAGCCATTGAACACGATTTGATCTTAGTGTAATACATACAAGAAAAAATGATCAATTAGAAAAAAAAGACGGATATTTCCTAACTCGATGATCTGGCAAAGTAGAAAGTATTAGCTTCAAAGGGTAGGTAGCTAGTTGTGCTTTTTTCTGTTTATTAATTGCATTGGTGGATTTTCAAGGGGCAGCCTATTGGACCCGCCACCGTCAATATCTGCTAAAAAGAAAAGTAATCAGCTATTCCCCCTCCACCCTCAAGGAAGATAGATTAAGATAGACGTCTTGGATATTGCTGTAACAGTGTTTTAAGTTTGGAGATTAATAAACCATAAACACACCGTGATAAACCGAACACGAAATATAAATCGAAAGTTTCAAAACAGATCAGAACACCAAATGCAGAACCACGCAAAAGATTATTACACTTGCGCTCAACATCCGTAGAGGCAAAAATAAAATCCATTAGTGGATTGCGTTAATAATCTAAAAAATAATTCAGCGATATTTTAGCATTCTAGCCTATTATATTTTATAGGGGGCTTTTCCAAAGTTGTATTTGAGTTATTAGCATTGATCTACTGAAGTTGCCATCGGAGAATAGGTAAATCATCCCAATGGGCTTGACAATTACGATACCATTAAAAATATTATTGCGCGAGTTCTAATGATTAAGAGATGACGTCTGTAGCTAGTACGTGAGATTTATCATAAACGTAGAAAGTACTTCGGCACTCTCATCGAAGAAAGAAGTGCCTCCGACTCCAAACTTAGATTTGCCCGCTTTAGAAGATATGTGAGCGAAAAACCCCCTCTGAAGACCAAATTTCTGGTAGTCATTCCATGTAAATAGACGTTAATGGGTTTTTTTCGATTCCAAGAAAACAGATTTTCTCTTTTCAGACTTCGAAAAACATTTGAGCAAAGATTAAGAAACCCCTCTGAAGACCCAATTTCTGGTAGTCATTCCACGTAAATAGAAGTTGTTGTTTTTTTCGATTCCAAGAAAACAGATTTTCTCTTTTCACACTCCGAAAAATATTTGAGCAAAGATTAAAAAAACGCACTTAAAGCCATTTTCGTTTCTATTGGCGACGAAGCTTTGTTCTCAAACTCCGGCAGTGTCCCGTCTTTGAAGAGAAGTAATCACGATAGTTTTGACAGTTATATTCGAACTAAAGAAAGGAACGAAACAGTAGCAATTACTTACAAATCCGTATAAACAGTTAATAAGACAATAAGGATCGAATTCAAGGCGTGGATTTTGATTCACGATTAATACAAAACTTGCTTGGTTCATCTATTTTGTATCGCCTTTTAATCAATCAATATTTGACCAGGTGGAAGTACATAAAATGACATCGATCCTTTCAGCAAAATCCTACCATTATTATAAGCAAATTGAGGGGTTTTTTGCTGTATTTTATGGAGATTCCAATCGTGAATGGAATCTTTATTTCTATAATACTGTTACGAATATGTAATTCGATTTAAATACAATAAAATTTCAAGGTGCAACTGGAATATCAGAACAGTGGCGAAATTAACAATCTAATATTGTGATAGAAGTTTTGTAATATTCAGAAGATAATATCATAATTCCTTTTTCCTTTCATTTCATTTGTTCTCTTTTTCATAGTTGTAATGGTTTTTTTATCATTATTTTATTTTTTATTTATTCCATACTTATTTTTCTGTGAGGATGCATGGCTCACAATCTCTTCAACTGCAAGCCAGTGTCTTAGAAGAAAAAGACCAATATATACTTAATATTCCTGTGTTATGTTCCTAAGAATTCTCATATTTTTCTTTAGCTTAGAGCGGAATTCAATACGCTCTTGGTTTAGAATTCCGTTAACCACAAGATATAGGGTTATGTTTTATTCTAAATAGATTTGTCTGTAATGGATGAAAGCATTATTCCTACTTAAGAATGTCAGTTCTTCGCTTTCAATACAGAGGCTCGTCTTAATTTCATCTTTGCGGTTTATTTTCCCCCGTGTCGGATAAAAATGATAAAGGATTATCGGTTGTTTCTGACCGCTTTTGAAATTCAAAATTAGAAGAGGCCCACTTAGTTAGCCTGTATCACTGTATATCATTTTGCCCCCATCAACGCATAAAATTCCTTTCTTTCCTTTTTGAAATGTATTCTATATCCAAGCAAAATGATGAGATCTTCTTCGCAAAATATACATTCACGATCCCTTCCGCGCTAGGACAACAACTTCACATCTAAACAAGATTGATGTAAATAATTGATTTAAGATATATTGTTCAGGCAAATATTTGGGCAAGAGGAAATGAATACATATTTTCGCCAATGACATGAAATATCAAAGTCGGAAATGTTACTTTGATGTTTTTCCCCCTTTGGAATGGAAATAATCGTATAGATTATAAAATAGCTAAATGGGGAACTGGGTGGAGTCTTTTTAATTTTTTTATTATTTTTTTTTAGATACAGCGACTCCTTGATTTTTACATTTCAAACAAAGAAAATAATATTTATTGATATGTCGCTATGGAGAAAGTGATCTGGGCCTACACACACCTACGCAGAGATTACAAAGAGAAAATAACCGGACATGAAGTCCGAATGATGTTCCGTAATTACAGACTGTTTTGGGTTTCTCATTCTCACCGCATTCGCATATTGAACCACCATTTCGAGTCAGAGATTAAAAATGAATATTGCAGGCGCAAAGAATGAAATAGAAATTATATTGATTGCTTATTCAGCTTCATTTCCAAATTGTGTTTTCAGAATTCCAGGATGCTGCTCGGATATGAAGCAAACGGCCCGAGGTGAAAAACAACAAAAATAATTAACAACGTTCTTCCACACCTGACCTTCACAAAGAAATATAACAAGAGCGCTGTTTCTTCAGTACTACAAAAAGAGAATGAGAATTATAAGAACGGAAACCAAACTCGAACTAGATGAAATATTGCTATCAATTGTTAATGACAGCATCTGGCATTATATTATTTTTTATAAATGAAACAGGGGTTAGCTCGGAAGAATTCCCAAATTAGTGGGCTTGTTTATTCAATTTTGAATCTGATTTTTTTGCTTATTCAACATTATGACTCAATCTAATTGGCTGGATGGAATAAAGATTGCCCATAGATCGGATTGTTATAAATAGTTTATTGAGATACTCTAGTGGATTTACGTTTACATTTTTTTCATTATCCGCCAGTTGCTAAAAGAAATTAGAAACATATTTATTGATATACATTGTAAACTCTTCAGAAACGTAGGGTTCCCACTGTCGACATTCCATGTCTCTACATAGCAAAAAATAACGAACATATAAATGGATAAGTATGAAATGAACTAGGTGCGGGAAAAACTGAAAACAAGGGAAAGTTCTTTCTCTTTTTGTTTATTTCCGCTCATCAAAGTTACGTACGAAGCCGGGTCGGAAATTGCTGAACATGTGTATTGCAGTGTTAGTATCCCATTAGCGATAGCACGAGAACACTGGTAGACAAAAGGGAGCCCATCATAAAAAACAGTCTTGGAACAATCCGATTTTTCAAAGAAAGGTTCTTATCCAAGAGATAAAGAGGGATTAAAGTCCTTTCAAGAATCTCAAAGGGCAAGAAAATTAGATTTTCCCATTATGGGGAATGGTCATCTCTATGAATTCCGAACTAAAGACATGAAGGTTTAAGTGCATGACGAGTGCAACGGAGAATCATCCATCAATGCAGTGAATAAGAGAATGGTAAAAACTATACTCTCATCAGGCGCATTGTCAAAGGTCATAACAAGTGCAGCTGTAGTTCACATGTTATGGAAATGATACAAATATTGAAAGCAATGCACAAGAATAGACAACAAAGTGCATCGGTTCTCAATATGTGTTTATTCATTCATTTCAATGATAGCGAATACCAGCAAAGACAATAAACATCAGCAACATTAAAATAGTCCAGTGTTAGATAAGAACATTAGAAACGGATGGTATCGGGACAATAATAAACAGTTTATTGTACTTGGGGATACAGCTGAATCGGTTAAATACTTAATTTTACCCACTCTATTATTGAAAAATTATTTTATTTCATAAGCCTTGCTTCACCAGCGTAGCTCCGCCAACATTTTTTCTATTTCTATAGCTTATACCATCTTCATAGTTTTACCATCTTCAGTGAGACTTGGACATTAAACTCATGTATGGAAAAGGAAAAAAGAGGCCTTGGAAATATTGAAGAGGTGACAGGCAGAAAGATAAACAAATGCTGCAAGACAGCGCTGGACAGAGACAGATGGGAAACCATGATATCCAACATCTTTAAAGAGGAGGAACAGCGGTAAGGTAAGCTTTTATAAACACATTTAAATAATAGATATGAATTGACAAATGTATGATTACATGCCTACATATTAATGCTCATTTGATGGGATACATGTTTTCCAATATACTTTTTATCGCATTGCCCTCTTGGACAATTACCCATCTTGTCAGCCTTGAACAAAATGGCAGTGTATTCTAAATCTTTCCTTGCAATGTGGGTATTTTCTCCGGGGGGACCTAATCAAGAAGCTTAAATTCATTCACATTGTCACTTCATCATTTTTTCTCTTGTTTTACCAAACCTATGATGTTCATTGTTATGTGTATTACACAATGATCATGTATTACCGAAGGAGGATATAAAAAGATACTATACTACCAACTGCTGCTGCTACTACTTCTACTACTACTACTACAACTATTATTTCTACTACCACTACTTCTACTAACTTCTACTACCACTACGACTGCTACTATTACTGTTACTCTAAGTAGAAATAGTAGTAGTATTGGTAGTAGTAGAAGTAGCAGTCGTATGAGTAGTAGTAGCATTGTAGTAAAGCAGTAGTAGTGGTAGTAGTTGTAATACCATCTTTCACGCCATGCGTTTTCATGTATTCAGCTGAAAATGCGCCCGTCACCATCATAAGCATGATGATCCACCCAATAAAGTCCAAGCGACTTGTTTGCCGACAAATTCAACACGAAGCATCAGAAAACATGCCATTTACTACTAAATGCCGAGAGCACACAAATCACTCCACGCCAGAGAGAGGAACAAAATGGCTTGTTTTGTCTTGACTGTATTGTGTAAATCATGCGTGCTCACAAGGCCCCTAATGCTCCAGGTTCTCTTTAGCCCAATTTCCATTAATTCGACAGATGTAATTCAATTCTCAGAGTGCATCTCTCCCCCATTCCGCGGAGAGCCCGGCAGTTAATATGGGTGTATTGTTGGAACAAGTTACCCTAATACGAGACAAAGCCAATCCCCCTTCTGAGGACTAGTTTATACACTCCACCCAAGGATAGGAATTAGTCTTTCAAACTCCCGCCTCCGAAAGAAGAAAACAAGTGAATCGTTTTCTGTTATATCTATCATCTCCAAAACGAAGTTTTCATTTTTATTTTAAATGAACTATGACACTAACGGAATGGGGGGGGGGGAATATGCTTATGAGATGTATGAAATGTGAAACTATTCAAATGATTGAAATAATGTGTATGTGTGTTTGAGGGTGTGTGTACAAAAGGTGTAAGGGTTTGTTCGATGAATCTTCTGAGAGAAAGAAGAATATCTATGCGAAAAGTGTACCTTTGTAGGTATGCAGTATGTCCTAAATGATCAAAATGAGAATATACTGCTAATGGAAACTGGAGAAGAAGAAGTAAAAAAAATGAATCAGGCCTGACTTCGATTCTTCGTCAACAAGAAGATTAAGCTAGCGGTGGTATTTACTCGGCATAATTCCTTCTTTGCCAACCACTGAGTAGAGAGACACGATGATGCCAAGATCCCACAGGGAACCGGAGGATCTTCACCAACTTGGCAAAGCTTCACCGGACTGCACCCAATCACTTTCTGGGAGGAAGGCGAGAAAGCGTTGCAACACCTCTGGTGGCGATGGCGTAAGGGGGGATCGGATGATACACCAAACCAAAAAGGATCTCACATTTTCCAAATCTTTATGATTACCGCTTTAGGTCGACATTTTCTCTCTCTCTCTCTCACTCTCTCCTGATTTTTCATGGGAGCTTACTAACCATCACAAATCAGATATGTAATCCGGTTTGTAGAGTTCGTCCTGTTATGCGTGATGTATAATTTCACCAACAGAAGAGTATATTAAATCTAACGGGGTTAAATTTCATAACTTTTTTTTTACGTGACAGCCACAAGCAAAGCTATGTTGATTGTGAGCTAAAAGAATCAATGATAAAGAGAAATGATAATTTATTATGTTTTAATCGATGCTGATAGTTATTCAATATATATATATATATATATATATATATATATATATATACACACACACACACAGTGCGTCCCAGAAAAAAAAACGAAACCGAGATTAAGCGATGATTTATCATTAATTAATCACAAATACAAGAGACAAATGATAACCAATGATAGGGCTTAGAATCTCTTCTTTCATCTGATATTACTTAGATTATTCACCATTCACGCATGAGTGAGCAAAAATATTTGAAGAAAGGATACCAAAAACTCATTTGGCGGGGGGTATCTAAATTTCAAAAAGTTCAATACCTGCTCTTTTATTTGATACCTTAATCACAAAAATAGTCAAGAAGTAAAAAAGTTATGTTCCCTCGAAACAATGGTTATATTTCCATAATTTCATTAAATAAATGTGTTTTCACCGCTTTTCCACAGAAGCTATCGCATTTGTAACCGAAGACTTACTGCATGGCTGATCGTCAACAAAACGGAGTGTCAAGTGAGTTTGAACGCTAGCCTGTAGAACCTCTTAATTTTATGAAATAATTGAAAATCAAGCCTTATTTCAACTAACTAGAACTTTGTTATTTCTTGACCATTTTCTGTAATTGAGGTATCAAATTAAAGAGCATATACAAATGTTGTTTTCTTTTTGAAACCCAGATACAGACCGCCAAATGACTTTTTGGTATCCCCTCTTCAAATTGTTTTGCTCACTCATGCGGGAATGAGAAATGATCTAAGTAATTACAGATGAAAGATGAGATTCTAAGCTTTTCAATGGTAGGTCATTTGTCTAGTGTGTGATAAAGTTATGATAAATCATCGATAAATGTCGGTTTCGGTTTTTTGTAGGACGCACTGTATATATATCATGAGGTATTTTAACAAAAAAACTAGCTTGGAAAAAAAAATATCCTGCGCAATAATAAATGTCCTTTTAATGAACCGGAATTACAATCTATTCCGTGGAAGTAAATTATTTTGAGCAGTTACCGTTTGCTGTTTGAATTTAATTCCCATCTGCTTTGAGGATAAAGCATTAAGAGAAGTCAAATCAACAATATGCGTTTTTGAAGGTATCACGGGCAAATTCAATAGATTATGAAATGATTAAGATGGTCATGTAAAATGATTACTGACCTTGTCGGGGTTTTTTTTACGTTTAACAGACAAAATGAGATTCAAAAGAAGGACAAGTTAAAAATATTCCGATTCTTCATTTGCAAACAGCTTATAACAACCTTATGATTTCATTATTTTTCTTAGATTTTTGGCGACTGTTATATGTCAACCCGGTTTATACACAATTCTGTAGATTACTTTTGACTTATTCCATGTAATTATTTCTAGATTTGCCAATTTTCTTATGGAAATTCATATTCTATCGGTTTACATTCTGCTTTTAGCTCGGTCATATTAGTTTGTTATATCTTGTTGCCTGTCATGTTTGCATTTCCAACTAAATTACAACGGACATGTCGAAAGATACAAATCTTTGGAGTAGAAAGAAGACACAGAATGGCAAAATGTAGACTTTTCTCCTACTATCTCTATTTTGTGTAATATTAGTATAATAAAGGTCCTTAGCTATGATAGAAAGGCAAATCCACCTGAATACTCCCTTGTACGAGTTCCATCCTTCTGGTGTCCATGGAAATTTAATATTGATACAGAATTTCATAAAAGCGCTTTAGGAAAGAAGATGGATTGACTAACTAAATACATAAACACTTTAAGAAAAAAAAGCGTAATACTGAAAAAGGAAATAAATAAACACGATGACAGTTCAATTTATTGTTATTTAACATAAAAATACCAGTAAAAAGTGTAACCTAATATAGAAGTAGTGTCTTCTATATTCTATCTTGATGGAGAAAAAGGACGAAAAAGTTCCAGACGCGGTTAATGACCTAAAATTATGAAGAATAATCCAGACCACCTTTCTAGTCCTAGGCCTGACAAAGTGTCAACCTTTACAATTAAAAACAGCAAATTAAACATCAAACTTCATGGTAGCATGGGTGACTGCGCACGATATGACGATGTTCACACCGGGTCTTTTTACCACTTCATCAGGCGACTATCAAACTGAAAAAAAACCCTCAACCACTGCCCTTCCTCTTCCTTTAACACCCAATGAGAATGATGTAAAATAGTGAAAGAAGACAATGAACCGTTTAATTGATAAGATTTATTATGTGTGAAGGTGTAGGTGATGAAACCATTGACGTATATGGTTTTCCATGTGCAGAGTGACACAAATTTACTGCAATAGATCTCTCCGATATTAATTATAATCGTTAGTATACGATACGGCTAATTTCCTATCGACTGCTTATGCATAAATTTTTAAAAAGTGTTAACCAGATGTTATATCCCTAATTGGACAAAGGACATTGATTGATTAACTGATTGATTCATTGATTCATTCATTCATTGGCCCATCATGACCTTTTATTTACATCTAGAAAACAAAAAACACACAGTCGTGCAATACGGTAAACGCAATAACATTTTGAAAGAGGCAAAAGGTAAAATAAAAACACAAGGCAATTCAAAAGAAAACAATTGACGATGGTTGATAGTACAACGTCTGGGGAAAAGCGTAAAAGAGTGCATTTGGTAACGCTTAAACATTCCCTTCTATGATTCATCAACTAGAGAAACTTTTAGCTATCCTTGACGCAACACTTACACCTGTCAGTATACGGAGAAAGGAACATTTATCAGTATTACGACGTGGGGTTAAGCCCCGGGGCTATCAATTCACTTCAGGTGAATCGAGGCTCTATGTGAATTGCTGGAAACCCACTCGTTCTCTCTTTCCGTTTCCTTCGCACCCCTGGTCTCGATTGAACCCCAAGCTTCGATTGGCCAGAATCAATTGTGACTCTTCATCATACAAACCCATTTAAAGGTTAGAACATTATCATGTTCAAATACGTATGTATATCATACAAATTATGCACAACATTGTGTTAATCATGTAATGAACTCTATTAATTTTCAATACGACTTCCATTTAAAAACAATGATGGATCGAGCTCGTTGATAAAGAGACAAACTGTAAAATTGATTTGTGTTTAATAAACCTTTGATCTAAAAATACAAGACAGCGAAAAATGCATGATGCATGGTTGTTTTGTCCCCGTTAATTAAAGCCATTGTTGTCACATTTAAACGAAACAATAGATGAATGTAACGCGGTATCATCATTTCTGTATGAAAATGACTGCTGTAATTGTCTCCATTGATTATGTTTTTACAGGTTTCACAGGAAATGAAATTTGAACAATTTCCTCCAGATCGATCATAACACGAAAACGTGATATTCTTTTTAAAAAGTCATTTCCATTGAAAATGTTCGACGATATTATGCCTGTATCCCCAGCGGGGTGTTGTTATGTTCATGGAAGAGCAGGGTTTGTGTCAAAACTATTGTACACGAGTGATTAAAATGCGCATCGTTGAATGTCCTATATAGGGAATGCAATTGGAACGCATAAAAAAGGTAAATTGCCAATTCGTCTACTGTCAACTCGTCCACTCACCACATTCATTTAGTGTAATTCCATTCCGTCCATCAACAGTTCATCTAACATCCATTTGGTCCCAAAACCATTTGCTCCAATCATCACTTTGTCTAATCACTGGTTCGTCTATGACCATTCCGTCTCATAACCATACAGTATAATATCCATTTTTTTTTCATTTTACCCAATTGAACACTTCGTCTAATTATACCAAATGGTATATGGCCTAACTTGTTACTGGACCAACTGGTTATTAGACGAAACGGCAAGTAGATCACATGAATATTGGATGAATTGGCACTGTAGACCAAATGAAAATATACCATGAAAATACGTTCATATCTACTGCTGATATATATATATATATGGGTTATCATTCACGTCGGAATCTACAATAACTCTGAAAAGATTGAAATTATGATGGTATTACCTGACCGGACCATTGATAGAAAATCTCTCAGTGATGATTGCCTCATTATTAATTCATTTAATCAGCAGAATATTCCTACATCTCCAAGAGCTCAATAGTTATAATTGGAAACTGATCTCAATCCTATCAACTAATCAAGGCCGGGATCATTTACTGTATTAGATCAGTTTGATCTAGAAGTACATAACTCATTGAGGTCAAGAGGAAATTGTGTTTCCTTCTACATTTAGTTTTATTGTCTAAATTCGACCAATATATTTTGATTTATGGATTTTGGCTGTGAATTATTATACGAAATCCCTATGATGAAAATCAAGTAAAATTGTTATTTTTGTAAATAGAAAGGAGATGCTTATATTTTATTTATTTTCCCTCTCCGTTTTCACCGTGAGATGAAAATTTTAGGAATAACATATTTCAGGCATCAGAGAAGAAATTCGTTACACTTAACAGTGTCAAACTAGGTTTCCTAGATACACTATGATCTCATTGAGAATCGTAAGTGTGTATCTAAGGGGGAAATATATAAAATGAATTGCATCTATAGAAAAAAAAAACAATATCAAAATTTCTTTCCTTGTCATGGATGATCTCCTAGAAATCCCCCCACTTTAACTGTCTTTGTAAATTTATGTCGTGATAAGGTATGATTGCTGCATCGATATTAAAAAACAAAGAATTGCATTTCAGTGATTCTTGCTATGTATGTTGGGATTGAGAGAGTCTTGGGAGACAAGGTTTCATTGTAAAGTTAATAAGACATGACATCTTGAAATGAAATGACCGTGAGATGAGAATCGTGATGTTGTTCATGACTTAGACCATATAATAAATGGGATCTAACATTGTTATCTAAATCAAGAACCAATGGAACAGATGACAAACAAGTTACCCTTTATCAAGTTACTAAAGCCAAATCGCCAACCCAAAAGGGCTGGACAGGTAAGACTTATCAATCATTTTATTCGTTTGGAATTTTTTTTCATCCGGCCGTTACCGTAAATTCTTATTGGCCAATTAAAAAAGTCCAATAGTTGGGCGAAGTACATGTATCATTATTATATCTGTTAGTATAGTTTGTCCACTATCTAAAAAGAACAAATAGCAAGACTCTTTTTGCATTTTGGTCTTGCTACAGTAATAAAAAAAAACGTTTCAATTTATTTGTGGGTTGGCAAAAAATCTCTTCTCTTATTTCAGATTTAAAATCCTTTTTATTTCGACTACTTTCGGCGGTAGTTGTTGTTTCTTATCTTTAAAAGTCCTCGTGTATCCTTTTATCAAGTAAAATATATACTTATTTCACAAACTAAATTCTAAGGGCTGCAATTTGCAGACCATGCCCCACTTGTGTGTAAGGAAAGCCTAGTATCATGGTTATACATTATAAACCAATGGTAAAAAGTAAATCTACGCATCAAGTTTAGAGTGCTTGACGTAAACACAATGATAATAATAATAGAGGTATATTTACCCAGGGTAGCCACTTACTTCAGTTCCGAAAACTGTTCTCCCAGCGGGCCCTCTACACAGCGAACACTGTGTAGCGTGAATTATATTGTTTGTTGAAAATGATAATAAAACGAAATTTAATGAATTTTCCTATGGAAAATTTTCATTTTAATATGATTTGGGAATCAACGTAGCTACACACTAAATGAAAATGGCAACCATCTTTTTCAAACCACAACGAATCATGTTACATTCTTTGTCATGCCCGAGTTCTTAAATACCCTAAGTAATTGATTTAAAGAATCGGCTCAACAGCGTATCCCTTAAATTTGCACGGATTCTCACCACTAATCGATATCATTAGCGATACCGCAACGCTGAATATCGGTTTTAGCGGTCTCATTCGGGTCTCCTTGAATATTGCGGAATTTCAAACCAACAATACGCGGATATATAACTGTCAATATAAGTGGCATAATCGACAAATTGGCCGGGGGTGGATTTGTCTTGTATAGGACTAATTGGCTACGGAACTGATATTCTATCTGCTCTACCAATGATTGGAGAAGGATATATTGACCATCAACCTGATGATAATTGAATAACAGATGGAGGATCCTCAACTGACTCTTGTGCTTCCGTATTATATTCCCTTGGTGTTATCTGAAACAGGAAATTTCTCTCTACAAGAATCTTTATTTTGGAATAATGAGTTGTCTTTACCACAGAAAAGTTCGAAGGCATTTGACGAAAGTATCATCAAATGAGATCAAACACACAGGTTTTCATAATTTTTCATATATAAGTACAAAGCATGATACAAGCATGGACAAATACTTATTTATTGAAATTATTTATCGACAATATTTCAACTAATCATCTATTATGAATTGAATGGAAATTAAATAAATCGTGTCTTATCACGAATCCACGCCTAAATGATTTGCTTATTCCGACCTTTATTCAGGGAAACTATTTATATTTCTCATCTACTTTAATCGTTTTCGGAGCATAAATACAGTATAAATAATTAATACCGAACCTTCTACGAGATGGTTTGCTTTCTTTTAATACTCGCTAATAATTAGACGAATTAAAATTTAGGTTTTTATACGACCTCAAATGAAACCTGTTTGCTGATATATTGCGATGGAAACACGTATGTGTACGCTTCAGTGAAGTTGTGAATATTTTTCAAATTTCATTTTCTGTGAAAAGTAATTCTTTAATTTCTAGTAAGGCTAATTTTTGTATATAAAACCTCATCAGTTTAGCATATGTAGTTTGTTATCTAAAAAAATTCTGAGATGGAGATTTTTGTGGATACCAAGTGTAACAAGTGTAACATGCGTATTAACAAAGACAAATATAAAATGATCGAAAAAGATAAAGATGAGTAGAAAACCAGTTTACTAGAATTTGGTCACGAAAATTGTTGAAAATGTCAATTCTTACAATCTTTATTGACCCCAAATGCTGAAAAGTCACTCATTTAATTTCACCATCCTTTACTCAATAAATACAGATAGGAAAACACGTCAACTACATTTCGGACATATCGTATATTTCCCGGAACACCGAATGCTCTCAATAATAAACCGCATTTTTACTTTGTTAATAAGTGTTTACGGGTCTTATAGGTTGTAAGATATTGGAGGAAAAAAAATCATATTTAAGGCAAACCGATTATACTCTTTATCAGAATGTAAACCTGATTAATTAACAAAGTAAAAATGTAAAAATTTTCAAAAATAGACCAACAAACTAGGGAAGCCTTTGTAAAAATGACAACCTTTTGAAACTTCTGAAGTTCACCCCGGCAGGGCAGTACACTGCAAATCGCCAGCGTGCTGCTCACGTGTGGGTTAGAGTGTTGCTCTAAAACTTTCTACAGATATTTTGTTTTTTATATTACAATCCAATGGGTTCCAACCTTCTAAGGAAGACACTGATGGAAAGAAACCTTATATCTTCGGACAACGTACATCCTTTAGAATAATATGTCTTGGTTGTCACACGAATGAAATTATTATCATATGGGCATTCTCATCTTAATACAGAGACCAATAAGAGGTTTACTTAATGTTCCTAAACAGCGCACTGGCGGTAATGCGGTTATGATATGGTTATCATTAACATTTCTCGAAAATGGATTTTCGCATTCTTAGAGAATTCGGCTTTCTACTGTTTCAGGAAATTAATATTGAAGTGTAATCAAATGCGACTGAATTTCCTGTTTTGAATGCTTTATAGAATTCATAAGCTCAAATCAGTAAAAGCCCATGATCGCTCTTTTTATATTGTTTGGTCATTGAATGAGAGAACAACAAATGATGATAATTTATTCTCTGTCGGTTTGCCTTAGTGTCATGCATATATCATATTACTGCTTTAAAAGCCACCATGCTGCAGATATTGTCTACATGCAAGATTGTTCCATTGTGTATTTGACGAAACAATGCGAACGAGTGACCTAAACTAGAGGAAGAACAAGTATAGAAGAAGCACCTGTAGATTGTAAGAATGCGAGGAGTAAAATGTTCCAAGAAATTACGATGATAATATCATTCTGACAGGTGAATTAATATATAAATAGATCTATACACGTCCCAATATTTTAGAAAGAGGTGGAAATAAGAATAAATCAACAAAATTGCAATAAATGTCATATTCTTAAGTTTGTAAAGGAACTTTGAGTTGAAATGATTTTTTTTCCATTACAAACAATACATTTAAAATAATGCATGTGAAATAAATGAATGGAAACGGGAGGATGGCCCTACCTAACAGCATCAATGATGGTGCTGCTAGTCTACCAAGGGGTCATCGAGGAAGTGACATACATCCTCACATCTAAACCATGTAGAGAGAAAGAATTTGACAGAATTTTTTTTTAATTCTGGGGAAAAAATAAAAAAGGCTATTTGAATGAGTAAATAAACTGGCATATCTCCTCAAGTCTCCAAAATAACTGAAAGCAATGAATAAAAGACTTTACCTGTAACTTGCAATTATTCATCATTTAGGTTATCATTCTAATTGGTAAATGAAATGACATATCTACACCGTTCATATATATTCTCCCTACGGCAATAGTCGTTGATAACGATTGCAACCCAGCTATCGTGAGGGTTGAATAATACTATTATAACACACCGGAGGGGACACTTTATGTCAAGGACTATATTGTCTGACTCACCTGTTCCATGCACGCAGACATACTCAATCATGAACCGCCATCACAGGCGTAACGCTTTTTTATTTTCAAGTAGTACTCTCATCAAAACTATGCAATATCTTTAATAACCCGAACTTCAACAAAATTGGGATAATTTTTCCCTTGGGCATATAGCGGCAAAACCAGTATTTCTTAAGTGAAGGGACAAGTTCTTGTGAATTTCTTGATGGCGTACTGTCGCTTCTGATAATAATCTAAAAAATCACTTTTAGAATTCAATTTAAGCAAGACATATCAATGTGATAACATTAGAAATATACATGCATACTGAGATGAAAAGTAGACCAAATGGAGCAAAAACAAATTTTTAAAATTCCACATCCCATCCCCCAAACTTATTAAAACTGCTACTTATATTGAAAACAAATGGATAATGTTCGCTAGCTTTACCCCTATTTGCTTCCAATCTGTAATCAGGTTCAAGTGTACAACTAGAACAAAATATGATTTTTCTTTAAAAAAAACAATTCTACGTAGTCAAAAGAAAGGCAATCAGATGACAATTAAAAAAAACTTCAGTAAAAGGCATCAAGCAGAATATTGAAAAAGAAAACCAAGACAGCATCTACGATGCTAGTCTTTGTCCAAAATATTCAATCTTGTATGGGAATCAATACACGCGTAAAAATAATAAGAAACACATTAGCCTAAAAGATTGTAGGAAAACAAATGGTGTGAGATGGCTTGCGGCAAAAAATCTGGGTCAAATTTTTACCGTAGGAAAGAGAGTGATCAATATACGTCGTGTTCATAATGATATGTCATACAGAAATTAGGTGGAATAGCAAGTATGATATTGTAAATTTATTATTGCATCTTGTGTTTTTGCATGTAAGGCGGCCATTTCATGTATTATATACATGTGCAATTAATTCTTATTCATTATTCTGATGTACTGCAAGCACTGGATTGGCTACTGTACATACGGACTGCCGCGACAGAACCTTTGCTTTCTTCTTTTGAAGCTTCCGATTTCAGTTCATTTTTATGCATGTACTGTAAATAGCCTACACTCTTTGCTTTCTTATCTCACTTGCATCTTACCATGTATCTTTGTTTCTTTTTTTTGTTATCGTTTTTAAATGCTCAATTTACGGTAATGGACCTGAATAATTAATGAAATGAAAATAAGATTTAACATTTCCAGATCATCCCAAGAGATGGGTAATTATATCTGATAGATATACGCATCTGGTGAAAATATATTGCAAGCACTTTCTTCCGTTAGACGTGTGAAATAATCTTGATTGTTACGGGAGGAATATATGTTTGATCATCATAGCTTTAGGCTGAAAGCTAAGATAAGACCAGAGTTCTTCGCCAACTTTATGGAAAATGCATCAACTAAAGTCCCCAACGTTTGAAATATTTCTCCAAACATGATGCCTTTTCACTAAAGATAAAACGGCCACGAAATTCCTAACCAAAATTTATATTAGGTAACCAACCATTTAATGAAAGTGTTGAGAAGATACATATTATGATTGCTGTATGACAGGAACCAACTATTTGAAGACCATCTTCGAATGCACTTCACTTACATCCTCTTTTCTTTCTTGACTGTTGGGCTCATGTAGCGAATTTGTCAGATCATACAAATGGATGAAAATTGTTATTTGATAATCAGGTTAAATGACTTATACTAAACATGCAATGGAGCCACCGCCGCGGCGCCACAATTAGGTTAATGAATACACAGCTTTGACAGTGTTTTGTCAACATTCATATAGATTTATGTAAGCAGTGGCGGCATGGACAAACGAGAATATCTTCAAAAATGTTACGAGAGGAGAATCAAAGGAGTGGGAATAGCCGATATACAATTATCGTTCTTGGACTGATGAATGCCTAAGTGAAATAAATGTGAGGAAAAACAGACAAAGGTATCCTAAATGGATCCGTCAGCAATGATTAGAAACCGTAAGTAAATAGGACAATTGGGTAATTAGTAGAATACAGCCCGCTGGCATAAGAATGCAAACAAGCCTCTTTGCTTGAATCTAATATCCTTCACCAGTCATGTACTCGGTATGATTTGTGTTAATGCTCAGACGGAGTGGTATCGTTGTCATCCTGTTTGCCTGTCAAATTGGGCAATTACTGGACGGAATGAATATAATTGTTTCATACCGGTAATCTAGGTGATTCTCGTTGGCATTTGGCGGGATTTGGCGGAAACGCGCTATTACTTTAAATGTAATGGCAAAAATGTGTTCGAGTGGGAACGGACAATGCAAATCTAGGTAACGGTTCATATAAGCCTCGTTCAGACGTAAGCTGTTTGGGTCCAAGTAAGGTCTTCGGAAGAGTCGGAGGAAGCACAAAGATCGGAAGAAAGTGGGTTGGAGCAGTCCCTCCTGGACAGAGTCACTCCGACCCTTCTACGACCAACTCGTTCAGACGTGGGTTCCTACCCGGAGTAAAATTCTATTGGGCATGAATTAAAATTCTTCTGGAAGTGGTTTCAGGCCCTCCTGTTCTCCCAAGTTCACACCGCGTTTCTTTCCGTCACCAAAGTTCTTCTCCATTTTAATATTAGTATTACACAACCGAGCTTCCTACTTAGATCTGCAGTGCGCACTATACTACGCAAAATTTCAGCGTGGGAGTTTGACCCAGGAACTTTTACGCGAGGTCGTAAGGTCAAAGATACTCCGAGTTAATACTCAGAGTGCTGTCTGCACGGGAAACATTATTTACTCCGACAGGCTAGTCGTGATAGCGAGGTACTCCTCGAACGAACCAGGAGTATCCTGGTCGGAGGAACGTCGGAGTATTAAACTCGGTCCAGACGGGCACTATTCTGACCTTACTCCGACTGGACTTCCTCTGACCTAACTCCGACCAAAACAGCCTCATCTGGGTCGTCATGAGATAATTTGGAATTTTTCTCCCACAAGAGACCCACGTCTGAACGAGGCTATAATGTAGATGTAAGGTGGAGAGGATTAAAAATGTGTCATGTTGAAGAGAACATATGAGAGATGGGGTCAGTTTTGAGAAAAAGAGAAAGAGAGAGAGCACAATTTTCGATAGGAAGGATGTGGAAAAAGAAAGAAAAAGATATGTAGACAGTCATATGAAGAAATAGAACTAGTTCCATTCCGCACCTGACAGCACGTCTCATCATTTATTCCTGAAAGGATCAACCCATTCTCAATTGTCAATCAGACTAACAAAACCGACGCCATAAAAGACCGATTACATTAGACATGACTTAAGAGCTTTGATCGGTATCAAAAGGTTGCGATGGTGTGACAGGAGTGATATTACCCTCGACTGATGGCATCCCCGCTACGCCACTACTAAAGGTTAACAGCTAAGTATCGATGATTCCTACTTAACACCTTCAAGTATTGGGTAACTGAGAACTAAAACCATATGATACGTTGACTCGGAGGCAGTAAGATGCAGACGATACGACTTCACTTACAGTGGGCAAAGTATGACCCAAGTGGAGAGGATAGTTTCAGAAGCAATGTTGAAGAGTGTTGGAAAATAAGACAAGTTTCAAAATCATGAAGATCTAGAGTTCATTTGGGCATCAAAATGCTCTTAACCAGCCAATGTACGTAGCCGAGGTTTTGAAACAAATAGGGGTTCCTGGGAAAATATGTTAAATATTATGGCTTATTTCATTGTGATGTGACTTATTATTTATGAACGATATGAAAGGATTTTGAACATAACAGCAGGATTACTATCCTGATATAAAATGAACTGATGGGAAGTGATACATGATGAGGGGGGTAGATTCAAATGATTGGGTGTCGATAGAAATTACTTAGATTAGAGGTATGGAACATTTCATCAAGAATGTGATATTACAAGACAAAATAAGCGACAAATTAGGGAATAACGGACAAGAATGATAGAAACGTGGATATTACAAAGAGGGACAAGCAAGGAAAACTTCTCCACGGGGTCATTACGGGGGCGTTCCATCAAAATCTGTCGTCTGATATGTTGACAGATATTGCAACTTTCGTTTCATTTATTGGGTTTTGCAACATCTTTCATTAAAAACAGAAATCCAGACAAGAAAACATATCTATCAATTTGACATGCAGATGATAAACAAAGAACTTTGTAAATCAACTAATATATCAAACATAGGGTGCATTCTTATTATACGCTCGTGGAAGCGTCGTGGTGTAGCGGTTCTGACTCTCGCCTTGTAATCAGAGGGTCGTGTGTTCGAATCCCACCATGGCCTAGCGTCCTTTGGCAAGGCGTTAATCCACACTTTGCCACTCTCCACCCAGGTGTTAAATGGGTACCCGGTAGGATGTGAAAGCTATATGTAGTATGCCTAGCAATTGAGTCTTGGAACTCTTGTTGGAATGCTCCCCAGGGAGTGGAGAAGGTGCATACATTGTATGCGGGCATGCAAGGATCCGATGACCGGGGTAATAATATGTCTGTAAAGCGCTTAGAGACGTCGTTCCGATGTATTAAGCGCTATATAAATGCGGAATATTATTATTATTATTATTAGAGGAAATGTCATATATTTCATCCGACAGTTACCTGACGAATCAAAGAATATATTCAGGTGTGACAACTTATAGACAACAGGTGTCGATACAAGTCCTTGGTTTGTGATTGGATGAGGAATGCATTTTATCCAACTGGTACTATGGTAACAGTCATAAAATGACAACTTGTCAGTACTGATAACCGGAGTATTGGCTCAGATGGTAGAGCGTCCGTCTCACAACCGGGAGGTCGGGAGTTCAAACCCCTGCTGCGTCAGACCAAAAGATGTTAAAAGATGGGAGGTGCTGCTACCCTGTTCGCGTTCAACGATTAATGGAGCCTCGTCGATCTGACGCTGCACAGTGGCTGCTGGACCTACGATCAATTGGGCAAAGCAAATTTTCGGATTTTTAAATTTCATGTCTATTTCGAACATTAAAACATGGATTTTTTCATTTTTTTTGAAGTGGTCTCAAGTCAGTGTTTGGCGTATGTCTGTGGCATAACTACACTGCAAAATTTCCGGTATTGATTTAACACCAGCCCGGAATCTATGTGCACACCAGAGAAGTGTTAAACAACACCAGTTTGGTTTTAGCCTAACACCAGATATGTGTTCATACAACACCAATTAATATTAAAACAGCATCGGTTTGATTCCAAACTGGTGTTATTTCAACACTTCTCTGGTGCGGATATAGATTCTGGACTGGTGTTAAATCAACACCGGAGTTTTTGCAATATATCAGCAGTAGATATGAACCAACTATAGGTCATGGGTTGAGGTTTGAAACCTTTGTCACGTCCTTCGGATGGTAACGTTGATAGAAGCGAATCGGCTTGATGGTAATTCTAACTAAATAATGGGGAATTATGAATGCTCGAGGGACCTGATAATGAGGGCACTAGCATTGCACGATTGCACTCAATCAATTCATAGTCACCGGAATCCGACCTACTGAGCAATCACGCCTATCACTGTTTTGTCCGAATTATACTACTTGATAGCCGATGAACGCGGCTAGTATAATGTGTTAGGCATTGCAGAACGGCTGTAAAATTATTGGAACTGATGAATTATTGGAACAACTAATGTTTTCCGTTACACGAACGATACCGGAATAGAGATGTAGATACCAATTCTTAGTATAAACTGTACAACCAGAAGCAAAAAAAAAATAGATCTAAAAACAAAAACACCAAAAAAAAATGATCTAGAGGAAATGCGATGCTCTACTTGGTTTCTTGCTTACAAAATAATCAAACTAAAATTAGAAGTATGTAGTCACATTATCCAAATTCCCCGGAACAGGAATCTTAAACAATCACATACACGAGTAAGCCGAAGCGTGAACGAAAACCACAACCTCGGATATTGCAAACTTTTTCCAGTAGCATAGAGAGCTATTTCATCCAAAATGGCCGCCAGCCATTTTATATTCAATTCCATTGTCTGATTCAAATCGATAATCAGACTGAATGCTTTATCGATTTCATATCAAAAGATTGAGTGAATAGTTTCATAAATGGAGCATAAATGGTCAATACAATGCGATGAACTGCCTTTCAAGTTGGCGATATCGCATTCTAATCCGAGATGAATTGTTATCGCATAATTCTTTTATTAAAATGTAGCTTAAAATTTTAGAGGCAATCGTCCACTGAGCTAGGGCTTTTGTAGTGGGTGTTTTGTATAATGTAAAAACGAATAGCGTTATTATGCTTGCTGTGGGTAGGCTTTCTTCTAATGTATTAGTATTTTTTAAAAGAATTTATGAATCAATAGAGATATCCTAAGGTCGGTCATTATATAGTCTGTTTCAAAGTCATGGATTAACCTATATACTTCAGCTTTGCAATCGAATTGGCATAGATGAAAGGGATGGAAAATGTTATGTCCTTTAGTGTAATATGACATTCTTTTCTCCCCCTCTTTCTTTATCTTGCATTGCTGCAAATTCAGAGCCTGATTTAAGCACATAGATTATGATTGCCACTCAAACATGTCAAATATTTTTAATGCGTATACTCTACAAAGGTTACTCGAATTCTTGAAAAGAACATATATGTTTCTGTGATAAAATATTCAGAAAATAAAATGCGATAGGTAAATTTACGCATATAATTTCCTAGATTTTAAAATGTATTTGGTATAATGTTATCCAATAGAGGTTACGTTCCTTTTTAATAAAACCATTCGGTAATGTTTTAAAAATATAATTGAAGTTTAGCAGACACATTGAAAGATCTTATTACTTTTGTTGTATCTAATTTCTACCCTATACATGTATATTTATATCACCTTTCTGTAGAGATAGTTTAGGTAGTCAGAGTTTTTCCATCAATCGTATTCAACGATGATTATTGTAAATAAACAACAAAAAAGAAGCGAACACAGATGACCATTTCGACAGCGTATTTATTGTTTTTTTCTAACGAATCAGACGAACATTTGTGAAGTCGATGCAATTATTTATATTCCGATGGAAAAAATTTCATGTAGTAATTTTTTTCTATGATCCAAATTTTCAAGAACTTTTTTAAGCACTAGCCATTTTTCGTGAAGCTCCTTTGTAAACACCAAAAAGGGGTGGATCATACACCGCTTGAAATACGTTTAACGAAGGAGAGTCCTGATGAGTGTTTCATGAAGCAAATGGTCAGTGCTTTTCCCTGACCATTGTTGTAAGCTACCGAAATCCTCTCATCCGATTGGCTCACAGCAAATTTAGCACTGAAAGTTACTGACAAGATGCTTCGTGGAATGTCCCCCCTGAAATGTGGGGAAGGTGTGATGGCATCTGATGCATGATCATTAGATCACCCTTTACGAGTGTGAATTCAAATCAGCCGGGATGGTGGCGACATTCCTATAAGTCCCAGTAAATTCACCTGTCCTTCATATCGTAGCGGATCATGTTCACGCGTGCATTCTGTTTGCAGATCTACACCCCTGCATTAACACCAAACACAAACAAACAACTCACCTTTCCCGTATCTCAAAAACGATGTTGGAAGAGAGAGAGAGGGAGAGAGAGTTGAGAAGAAAATAAAATCAATGAGTTTTTATATAACTTCACTCTCTTTGTTTAACGTTTCCCCCTTCTCTCCTATCCCTAACATAATCAAGAACCATTTTGGATCTTTTACAGGCACTAAAATTATATTGATCGTTGCTCGGTGGATGCCAGGAAAAAGTGACAATGCTTTCAAGCGCGGCGATAAAACAATCGATG